>NW_027422331.1:0-165030 GCF_037893015.1 Macrotis lagotis
GCCGTTGCGTGCCTTTTGTTACACTTGCCTTGCCTGGCTTTGCCTTGCCTTCCTTTCCTTCCGTTACTCTTTCCTTGCCTTGCCGTGCATTGCCTAGCCTTGCATTTTCGTGCCTTATCCTTGCCTCACCTGACCGTGACTTCCCTTGCGTTACCATTTCCTTGCCTTGTCGTGCTTTGCATAGCCCTGCGTTGTCGTGCCTTAGCCTTGTTACCCCTTGCCGTGCCGTTCCTTCCGTTACCCTTGCCTTCCCTTGCTTTCCCTTGCCTTCCTTGCGTTCCGTTATTCTTTGCTTGCTTTCCGTGCATTGCCTAGCCTTGCGTTGTCATGCCTTAGCCTTGCCTCGCCTGACCGTGCTTTCCCATGCGTTACCCTTTCCTTGCCTTGCCGTGCATTGCCTAGCGTGCGTTGTCGTGCCTTAGCCTTGTTTCCCCTTGCCGTGCCGTTCCTTCCGTTACACTTGCCTTTCCTTGCTTTCCCTTGCCTTCCTTACCTTCCGTTACTCTTTGCTTGCCTTCCGTGCATTGCCTACACTTGCGTTGTCGTGCCTTAGCCTTGCCTCGCCTGACCGTGCTTTCCCATGCGTTACCCTTTCCTTGCCTTGCCGTGCATTGCCTAGCCTGCGTTGCCGTGCCTTAGCCTTGTTTCCCCTTGCCGTGCCGTTCCTTCCGTTACCCTTGCCTTTTTTTGCTTTTCCTTGCCTTGCTTACCTTCCGTTACTCTTTGCTTCCCTTCCCTGCATTGCCTAGCCTTGCGTTGTCGTGCCTTAGCCTTATCTCGCCTGACCGTGCCTTCCTTTGCTTTAAGCTTTCCTTGCATTGTCGTGCATTGCCTAGCCTTGCGTTGTCGTGCATTAGCCTTGCCTAGCCTCACCGTGCCTTGCCTTGCGTTACCCTTTCCTTGCCTTGCCGTGCATTGCCTAGCCGTGCGTTGTCGTGCCTTAGCCTTGTTTCCCCTTGCCGTGGCGTGCCTTTTGTTACACTTGCCTTGCCTGGCTTTGCCTTGCCTTCCTTTCCTTCCGTTACTCTTTCCTTGCCTTGCCGTGCATTGCCTAGCCTTGCATTGTCGTGCCTTATCCTTGCGTCACCTGAACGTGCCTTCCCCTGCGTTACCCTTTCCTTGCCTTGCCGTGCATTGCCTAGCCGTGCGTTGTCGTGCCTTAGCCTTATTTCCCCTTGCCGTGGCGTGCTTTTTGTTACACTTTCCTTGCCTGGCTTTTCCTTGCCTTACTTTATTTCCGTTATTCTTTCCTTGCCTTGCCGTGCAGTGCCAAGCCTTGCGTTGTCGTGCATTAGCCTTGCCTAGCCTCACCGTGCCTTGCCTTGCGTTACCCTTTCCTTGCCTTGCCGTGCATTGCCTAGCCGTGCGTTGTCGTGCCTTAGCCTTGTTTCCCCTTGCCGTGCGTTTCCTTCCGTTACCCTTGCCTTGCCTTGCTTTCCCTTGCCTTCCTTGCCTTCCGTTACTCTTTGCTTGCCTTCCCTGCATTGCCTAGCCTTGCGTTGTCGTGCCTTAGCCTTATCTCGCCTGACCGTGCCTTCCCTTGCTTTACCCTTTCCTTGCCTTGCCGTGCATTGCCTAACCGTGCGTTGTCGTGCCTTAGCCTTGTTTCCCCTTGCCGTGTCGTTCCTTCCGTTACCCTTGCCTTGCCTTGCTTTCCCTTGCCTTCCTTACCTTCCGTTACTCTTTGCTTGCCTTCCGTGCATTGCCTAGCCTTGCGTTGTCGGGCCTTAGCCTTGCCTCGCCTGACCGTGCTTTCCCATGCGTTACCCTTTCCTTGCCTTGCCGTGCATTGCCTAGCCTGCGTTGTCGTGCCTTAGCCTTGTTTCCCCTTGCCGTGCCGTTCCTTCCGTTACCCTTGCCTTTCATTGCTTTTCGTTGCCTTGCTTACCTTCCGTTACTCTTTGCTTCCCTTCCCTGCATTGCCTAGCCTTGCGTTGTCGTGCCTTAGCCTTATCTCGCCTGACCGTGCCTTCCTTTGCTTTAAGCTTTCCTTGCATTGTCGTGCATTGCCTAGCCTTGCGTTGTCGTGCATTAGCCTTGCCTCGCCTGACCGTGCCTTGCCTTGCGTTACCCTTTCTTTGCCTTGCCGTGTATTGCCTAGCCGTGCGTTGTCGTGCCTTAGCCTTGTTTCCCCTTGCCGTGGCGTGCCTTTTGTTACACTTGCCTTGCCTGGCTTTGCCTTCCCTTCCTTTCCTTCCGTTACTCTTTCCTTGCCTTGCCGTGCATTGCCTAGCCTTGCATTTTCGTGCCTTATCCTTGCCTCACCTGACCGTTACTTCCCTTGCGTTACCCTTTCCTTGCCTTGCCGTGCATTGCCTAGCCCTGCGTTGTCGTGCCTTAGCCTTGTTTCCCCTTGCCGTGCCGTTCCTTCCGTTACCCTTGCCTTCCCTTGCTTTCCCTTGATTTCCTTGCGTTCCGTTACTCTTTGCTTGCTTTCCGTGCATTGCCTAGCCTTGCGTTGTCATGCCTTAGCCTTGCCTCGCCTGACCGTGCTTTCCCATGCGTTACCCTTTCCTTGCCTTGCCGTGCATTGCCTAGCGTGCGTTGTCGTGCCTTAGCCTTGTTTCCCCTTGCCGTGCCGTTCCTTCCGTTACACTTGCCTTTCCTTGCTTTCCCTTGCCTTCCTTACCTTCCGTTACTCTTTGCTTGCCTTCCGTGCATTGCCTAGACTTGCGTTGTCGTGCCTTAGCCTTGCCTCGCCTGACCGTGCTTTCCCATGCGTTACCCTTTCCTTGCCTTGCCGTGCATTGCCTAGCGTGCGTTGTCGTGACTTTGACTTGTTTCCCCTTGCCGTGCCGTTCCTTCCGTTACCCTTGCCTTTCATTGCTTTTCGTTGCCTTGCTTACCTTCCGTTACTCTTTGCTTCCCTTCCCTGCATTGCCTAGCCTTGCGTTGTCGTGCCTTAGCCTTATCTCGCCTGACCGTGCCTCCTTTGCTTTAAGCTTTCCTTGCATTGTCGTGCATTGCCTAGCCTTGCGTTGTCCTGCATTAGCCTTGCCTAGCCTCACCGTGCCTTGCCTTGCGTTACCCTTTCCTTGCCTTGCCGTGCATTGCCTAGCCTGCGTTGCCGTGCCTTAGCCTTGTTTCCCCTTGCCGTGCCGTTCCTTCCGTTACCCTTGCCTTCCCTTGCTTTTCCTTGCCTTCCTTACCTTCCGTTACTCTTTGCTTGCCTTCCGTGCATTGCCTAGCCTTGCGTTGTCGTGCCTTAGCCTTATCTCGCCTGACCTTGCCTTCCTTTGCTTTAAGCTTTCCTTGCATTGTCGTGCATTGCCTAGCCTTGCGTTTTCGTGCATTAGCCTTGCCTAGCCTCACCGTGTCTTGCCTTTCGTTACCCTTGGCTTGCCTTGCCGTGCATTGCCCAGCCGTGCGTTGGCGTGCCTTAGCCTTGTTTCCCCTTGCCGTGGCGTGCCTTTTGTTACACTTGCCTTGCCTGGCTTTGCCTTGCCTTCCTTTCCTTGCGTTACCCTTTCCTTGCCTTGCCGTGCATTGCCTAGCGTGCGTTGCCTTGCCTTAGCCTTGTTACCCCTTGCCGTGCCGTTCCTTCCGTTACCCTTGCCTTCCCTTGCTTTCCCTTGCCTTCCTTGCGTTCCGTTACCCTTTGCTTGCTTTCCGTGCATTGCCTAGCCTTGCGTTGTCATGCCTTAGCCTTGACTCGCCTGACCGTGCTTTCCCATGCGTTACCCTTTCCTTGCCTTGCCGTGCATTGCCTAGCGTGCGTTGTCGTGACTTAGACTTGTTTCCCCTTGCCGTGCCGTTCCTTCCGTTACCATTGCCTTTCCTTGCTTTCCCTTACCTTCCTTACCTTCCGTTAGTCTTTGCTTGCTTTCCCTGCATTGCCTAGCCTTGCGTTGTCGTGCCTTAGCCTTATCTCGCCTGACCGTGCCTTCCTTTGCTTTAAGCTTTCCTTGCATTGTCGTGCATTGCCTAGCCTTGCGTTGTCGTTCATTAGCCTTGCCTAGCCTCACCGTGACTTGCCTTGCGTTACTCTTTCCTTGCCTTGCCGTGCATTGCCTAGCCTTGCATTTTCGTGCCTTATCCTTCCCTCACCTGGCCGTGCCTTCCCTTGCGTTACCCTTTCCTTGCCTTGCCGTGCATTGCCTAGCCCTGCGTTCTCGTGCCTTAGCCTTGTTACCCCTTGCCGTGCCGTTCCTTCCGTTACCCTTGCCTTCCCTTGCTTTCCCTTGCCTTCCTTGCGTTCCGTTACTCTTTGCTTGCTTTCCGTGCATTGCCTAGCCTTGCGTTGTCATGCCTTAGCCTTGCCTCGCCTGACCGTGCTTTCCCATGAGTTACCCTTTCCTTGCCTTGCCGTGCATTGCCTAGCGTGCGTTGTCGTGCCTTAGCCTTGTTTCCCCTTGCCGTGCCGTTCCTTCCGTTACACTTGCCTTTCCTTGCTTTCCCTTGCCTTCCTTACTTTCCGTTACTCTTTGCTTGCCTTCCGTGCATTGCCTAGCCTTGCGTTGTTGTGCCTTAGCCTTGCCTCGCCTGAACGTGCTTTCCCATGCGTTACCCTTTCCTTGCCTTGCCGTGCATTGCCTAGCGTGCGTTGCCGTGCCTTAGCCTTGTTTCCCCTTGCCGTGCCGTTCCTTCCGTTACACTTGCCTTTCCTTGCTTTCCCTTGCCTTCCTTACCTTCCGTTACTCTTTGCTTGCCTTCCGTGCATTGCTAGCCTTGCGTTGTCGTGCCTTAGCCTTGCCTCGCCTGAACGTGCTTTCCCATGCGTTACCCTTTCCTTGCCTTGCCGTGCATTGCCTTGCCTGCGTTGCCGTGCCTTAGCCTTGTTTCCCCTTGCCGTGCCGTTCCTTCCGTTACCCTTGCCTTTCCTTGCTTTTCCTTGCCTTGCTTACCTTCCGTTACTCTTTGCTTCCCTTCCCTGCATTGCCTAGCCTTGCGTTGTCGTGCCTTAGCCTTATCTCGCCTGACCGTGCCTTCCTTTGCTTCAAGCTTTCCTTGCATTGTCGTGCATTGCCTAGCCTTGCGTTGTCGTGCATTAGCCTTGCCTAGCCTCACCGTGCTTTTCCATGCGTTTCCCTTTCCTAGCCTGGCCGTGCATTGCCTAGCCCTGCGTTGTCGTGCCTTAGCCTTGTTACCCCATGCCGTGCCGTTCCTTCCGTTACCCTTGCCTTCCCTTGCTTTCCCTTGCCTTCCTTGCCTTCCGTTACTCTTTGCTTGCGTTCCGTGCATTGCCTAGCCTTGCGTTGTCGTGCCTTAGCCTTGCCTCGCCTGACCGTGCATTCCCTTGCGTTACCCTTTCCTTGCCTTGCCGTGCATTGCCTAGCCGTGCGTTGTCGTGCCTTAGCCTTGTTTCCCCTTGCCGTGCCGTTCCTTCCGTTACACTTGCCTTTCCTTGCTTTCCCTTGCCTTCCTTACCTTCCGTTACTCTTTGCTTGCGTTCCGTGCATTGCCTAGCCTTGCGTTGTCGTGCCTTAGCCTTGCCTCGCCTGACCGTGCATTCCCTTGCGTTACCCTTTCCTTGCCTTGCCGTGCATTGCCTAGCCGTGCGTTGTCGTGCCTTAGCCTTGTTTCCGCTTGCCGTGCCGTTCCTTCCGTTACACTTGCCTTTCTTTGCTTTCCCTTGCCTTCCTTACCTTCCGTTACTCTTTGCTTGCCTTCCGTGCATTGCCTAGCCTTGCGTTGTCGGGCCTTAGCCTTGCCTCGCCTGACCGTGCTTTCCCATGCGTTACCCTTTCCTTGCCTTGCCGTGCATTGCCTAGCCTGCGTTGTCGTGCCTTAGCCTTGTTTCCCCTTGCCGTGCCGTTCCTTCCGTTACCCTTGCCTTTCATTGCTTTTCGTTGCCTTGCTTACCTTCCGTTACTCTTTGCTTCCCTTCCCTGCATTGCCTAGCCTTCCGTTGTCGTGCCTTAGCCTTATCTCGCCTGACCGTGCCTTCCTTTGCTTTAAGCTTTCCTTGCATTGTCGTGCATTGCCTAGCCTTGCGTTGTCGTGCATTAGCCTTGCCTAGCCTCACCGTGCCTTGCCTTGCGTTACCCTTTCCTTGCCTTGCCGTGCATTGCCTAGCCTGCGTTGTCGTGCCTTAGCCTTGTTTCCCCTTGCCGTGCCGTTCCTTCCGTTACCCTTGCCTTTCATTGCTTTTCCTTGCCTTGCTTACCTTCCGTTACTCTTTGCTTGCCTTCCCTGCATTGCCTAGCCTTGCGTTGTCGTGCCTTAGCCTTATCTCGCCTGACCGTGCCTTCCTTTGCTTTAAGCTTTCCTTGCATTGTCGTGCATTGCCTAGCCTTGCGTTGTCGTGCATTAGCCTTGCCTAGCCTCACCGTGCCTTGCCTTGCGTTACCCTTTGCTTGCCTTGCCGTGCATTGCCCAGCCGTGCGTTGGCGTGCCTTAGCCTTGTTTCCCCTTGCCGTGGCGTGCCTTTTGTTACACTTGCCTTGCCTGGTTTGCCTTGCCTTCCTTTCCTTCCGTTACTCTTTCCTTGCCTTGCCGTGCATTGCCTAGCCTTGCATTGTCGTGCCTTATCCTTGCGTCACCTGAACGTGCCTTCCCCTGCGTTACCCTTTCCTTGCCTTGCCGTGCATTGCCTAGCCGTGCGTTGTCGTGCCTTAGCCTTATTTCCCCTTGCCGTGGCGTGCTTTTTGTTACACTTTCCTTGCCTGGCTTTGCCTTGCCTTACTTTATTTCCGTTATTCTTTCCTTGCCTTGCCGTGCAGTGCCAAGCCTTGCGTTGTCGTGCATTAGCCTTGCCTAGCCTCACCGTGCCTTGCCTTGCGTTACCCTTTCCTTGCCTTGCCGTGCATTGCCTAGCGTGCGTTGTCGTGCCTTAGCCTTGTTACCCCTTGCCGTGCGTTTCCTTCCGTTACCCTTGCCTTGCCTTGCTTTCCCTTGCTTCCTTACCTTCCGTTACTCTTTGCTTGCCTTCCGTGCATTGCCTAGCCTTGCGTTGTCGTGCCTTAGCCTTAACTCGCCTGACCGTGCCTTCCCTTGCTTTACCCTTTCCTTGCCTTGACGTGCATTGCCTAGCCGTGCGTTGTTGTGCCTTAGCCTTGTTTCCCCTTGCCGTGCTGTTCCTTCCGTTACCCTTGCCTTGCCTTGCTTAACCTTGCCTTCGAAGCCTTCCGTTAATCTTTGATTCCCTTACGTGCATTGCCTAGCCTTGCGTTGTCGTGCCTTAGCCTTACCTCGCCTGACCGTGCCTTGCCTTGTGTTACCCTTTGCTTGCCTTGCTGTGCATTGCCTTGCCATGCGTTGTCGTGCATTAGCCTTGCCTAGCCTCACCGTGCCTTGCCTTGCGTTACCCTTTCCTTGCCTTCCGTGCATTGCCTAGTCGTGCGTTGTCGTGCCTTAGCCTTGTTTCCCCTTGCCGTGCAGTGAATTTTGTTACACTTGCCTTGCCTGGCTTTCCCTTGCCTTCCTTACCTTCCGTTACTCTTTCCTTGCCTTGCCGTGCATTGCCTAGCCTTGCGTTGTCGTGCCTTAGCCTTGACTCGCCTGACCGTGCTTTCCCAGGTGTTACCCTTTCCTTGCCTTGCCGTGCATTGCCTAGCCGTGCGTTGTCGTGCCTTAGCCTTGTTTCTCCTTGCCGTGCCGTTCCATCCGTTACACTTGCCTTTCCTTCCTTTCACTTGCCTTCCTTACCTTCCGTTACTCTTTGCTTGCCTTTCGTGCATTGCCTAGCCTTGCGTTGTCGTGCCTTAGCCTTGCCTCGCCTGACCGTGCTTTCCCATGCGTTACCCTTTCCTTGCCTTACCGTTCATTGCCTAGCGTTCGGTGTCGTGCCTTAGACTTGTTTCCCCTTGCCGTGCCGTTCCTTCCGTTACCCTTGCCTTTCCTTGCTTTTCCTTGCCTTGCTTACCTTCCGTTACTCTTTGCTTGCCTTCCGTGCATTGCCTAGCCTTGCGTTGTCGTGCCTTAGCCTTATCTCGCCTGACCGTGCCTTCCTTTGCTTTAAGCTTTCCTTGCATTGTCGTGCATTGCCTAGCCTTGCGTTGTCGTGCATTAGCCTTGCCTAGCCTCACCGTGCCTTGCCTTGCGTTACCCTTTCCTTGCCTTGCCGTGCATTGCCTAGCCGTGCGTTGTCTTGCCATTGTTACCCCTTGCCGTGCGGTTCCTTCCGTTACCCTTGCCTTGCCTTGCTTTCCCTTGCTTCCTTACCTTCCGTTACTCCTTGCTTGCCTTCCCTGCATTGCCTAGCCTTGCGTTGTCGTGCCTTAGCCTTGCCTCGCCTGACCGTGCTTTCCCATGCGTTACCCTTTCCTTGCCTTGCCGTGCATTGCCTAGCCTGCGTTATCGTGCCTTAGCCTTGTTTCCCCTTGCCGTGCCGTTCCTTCCGTTACCCTTGCCTTTCATTGCTTTTCGTTGCCTTGCTTACCTTCCGTTACTCTTTGCTTCCCTTCCCTGCATTGCCTAGCCTTGCGTTGTCGTGCCTTAGCCTTATCTCGCCTGACCGTGCCTTCCTTTGCTTTAAGCTTTCCTTGCATTGTCGTGCATTGCCTAGCCTTGCGTTGTCCTGCATTAGCCTTGCCTAGCCTCACCGTGCCTTGCCTTGCGTTACCCTTTCCTTGCCTTGCCGTGCATTGCCTAGCCTGCGTTGCCGTGCCTTAGCCTTGTTTCCCCTTGCCGTGCCGTTCCTTCCGTTACCCTTGCCTTTTTTTGCTTTTCCTTGCCTTGCTTACCTTCCGTTACTCTTTGCTTCCCTTCCCTGCATTGCCTAGCCTTGCGTTGTCGTGCCTTAGCCTTATCTCGCCTGACCGTGCCTTCCTTTGCTTTAAGCTTTCCTTGCATTGTCGTGCATTGCCTAGCCTTGCGTTGTCGTGCATTAGCCTTGCCTAGCCTCACCGTGCCTTGCCTTGCGTTACCCTTGGCTTGCCTTGCCGTGCATTGCCCAGCCGTGCGTTGGCGTGCCTTAGCCTTGTTTCCCCTTGCCGTGGCGTGCCTTTTGTTACACTTGCCTTGCCTGGTTTGCCTTGCCTTCCTTTCCTTCCGTTACTCTTTCCTTGCCTTGCCGTGCATTGCCTAGCCTTGCATTGTCGTGCCTTATCCTTGCGTCACCTGAACGTGCCTTCCCCTGCGTTGCCCTTTCCTTGCCTTGCCGTGCATTGCCTAGCCGTGCGTTGTCGTGCCTTAGCCTTATTTCCCCTTGCCGTGGCGTGCTTTTTGTTACACTTTCCTTGCCTGGCTTTGCCTTGCCTTCCTTTATTTCCGTTATTCTTTCCTTGCCTTGCCGTGCAGTGCCAAGCCTTGCGTTGTCGTGCATTAGCCTTGCCTAGCCTCACCGTGCCTTGCCTTGCGTTACCCTTTCCTTGCCTTGCCGGGCATTGCCTAGCGTGCGTTGTCGTGCCTTAGCCTTGTTACCCCTTGCCGTGCTGTTCCTTCCGTTACCCTTGCCTTGCCTTGCTTTCCCTTGCTTCCTTACCTTCCGTTACTCCTTGCTTGCCTTCCCTGCATTGCCTAGCCTTGCGTTGTCGTGCCTTAGGCTTATCTCGCCTGACCGTGCCTTCCCTTGCTTTACCCTTTCCTTGCCTTGCCGTGCATTGCCTAACCGTGCGTTGTCGTGCCTTAGCCTTGTTTCCCCTTGCCGTGTGTTCCTTCCGTTACCCTTGCCTTGCCTTGCTTAACCTTGCCTTCGAAGCCTTCCGTTAATCTTTGATTCCCTTCCGTGCATTGCCTAGCCTTGCGTTGTCGTGCCTTAGCCTTACCTCGCCTGACCGTGCCTTGCCTTGAGTTACCCTTTGCTTGCCTTGCTGTGCATTGCCTTGCCATGCGTTGTCGTGCATTAGCCTTGCCTAGCCTCACCGTGCCTTGCCTTGCGTTACCCTTTCCTTGCCTTCCCGTGCATTGCCTAGTCGTGCGTTGTCGTGCCTTAGCCTTGTTTCCCCTTGCCGTGCAGTGAATTTTGTTACACTTGCCTTGCCTGGCTTTCGCTTGCCTTCCTTTCATTCCGTTATTCTTTCCTTGCCTTGCCGTTCAGTGCCTAGCCTTGCGTTGTCGTGCCTTAGCCTTGACTCGCCTGACCGTGCTTTCCCAGGTGTTACCCTTTCCTTGCCTTGCCGTGCATTGCCTAGCGTGCGTTGTCGTGCCTTAGCCTTGTTTCTCCTTGCCGTGCCGTTCCATCCGTTACACTTGCCTTTGCTTCCTTTCACTTGCCTTCCTTACCTTCCGTTACTCTTTGCTTGCCTTTCGTGAATTGCCTAGCCTTGCGTTGTCGTGCCTTAGCCTTGCCTCGCCTGACCGTGCTTTCCCATGCGTTACCCTTTCCTTGCCTTACCGTTCATTGCCTAGCGTTCGGTGTCGTGCCTTAGACTTGTTTCCCCTTGCCGTGCCGTTCCTTCCGTTACCCTTGCCTTTCCTTGCTTTTCCTTACCTTGCTTACCTTCCGTTACTCTTTGCTTGCCTTCCCTGCATTGCCTAGCCTTGCGTTGTCGTGCCTTAGCCTTATCTCGCCTGACCGTGCCTTCCTTTGCTTTAAGCTTTCCTTGCATTGTCGTGCATTGCCTAGCCTTGCGTTGTCGTGCATTAGACTTGCCTCTCCTCACCGTACCTTGCCTTGCGTTACCCTTTCCTTGCCTTGCCGTGCATTGCCTAGCCGTGTGTTGTCGTGCCTTAGCCTTGTTTCCCCTTGCCGTGGCGTGCCTTTTGTTACACTTGCCTTGCCTGGCTTTGCCTTGCCTTCCTTTCCTTCCGTTACTCTTTCCTTGCCTGGCCGTGCATTGCCTAGCCTTGCATTTTCGTGCCTTATCCTTGCCTCACCTGGCCGTGCCTTCCCTTGCGTTACCCTTTCCTTGCCTTGCCGTGCATTGCCTAGCCCTGCGTTGTCGTGCCTTAGCCTTGTTACACCTTGCCGTGCCGTTCCTTCCGTTACCCTTGCCTTCCCTTGCTTTCCCTTGCCTTCCTTGCGTTCCGTTACTCTTTGCTTGCTTTCCGTGCATTGCCTAGCCTTGCGTTGTCATGCCTTAGCCTTGCCTCGCCTGACCGTGCTTTCCCATGAGTTACCCTTTCCTTGCCTTGCCGTGCATTGCCTAGCGTGCGTTGTCGTGCCTTAGCCTTGTTTCCCCTTGCCGTGCCGTTCTTTCCGTTACACTTGCCTTTCCTTGCTTTCCCTTGCCTTCCTTACTTTCCGTTACTCTTTGCTTGCCTTCCGTGCATTGCCTAGCCTTGCGTTGTTGTGCCTTAGCCTTGCCTCGCCTGAACGTGCTTTCCCATGCGTTACCCTTTCCTTGCCTTGCCGTGCATTGCCTAGCGTGCGTTGCCGTGCCTTAGCCTTGTTTCCCCTGCCGTGCCGTTCCTTCCGTTACACTTGCCTTTCCTTGCTTTCCCTTGCCTTCCTTACCTTCCGTTACTCTTTGCTTGCCTTCCCGTGCATTGCCTAGCCTTGCGTTGTCGTGCCTTAGCCTTGCCTCGCCTGACCGTGCTTTCCCATGCGTTACCCTTTCCTTGCCTTACCGTTCATTGCCTAGCGTTCGGTGTCGTGCCTTAGACTTGTTTCCCCTTGCCGTGCCGTTCCTTCCGTTACCCTTGCCTTTCCTTGCTTTTCCTTGCCTTGCTTACCTTCCGTTACTCTTTGCTTGCCTTCCCTGAATTGCCTAGACTTGCGTTGTCGTGCCTTAGCCTTATCTCGCCTGACTTTGCCTTCCTTTGCTTTAAGCTTTCCTTGCATTGTCGTGCATTGCCTAGCCTTGCGTTGTCGTGCATTAGCCTTGCCTAGCCTCACCGTGCCTTGCCTTGCGTTACCCTTTCCTCGCCTTGCCGTGCATTGCCTAGCCGTGCGTTGTCGTGCCTTAGCCTTTTTTCACCTTGCCATAGCCTTGCTTGCGTTGCATTGCTTTGCCTTGCATTCCTTGCCTTCCCTTACTCTTTGTTTGCCTTCGGTGCATTGCCTAGCCTTGCGTTGTCGTGCATTAGCCTTGCCTAGCCTCACCGTGCCTTGCCTTGCGTTACCCTTTCCTTGCCTTGCCGTGCATTGCCTAGCCGTGCGTTGTCGTGCCTTAGCCTTGTTTCCCCTTGCCGTGGCGTGCCTTTTGTTACACTTGCCTTGCCTGGCTTTGCCTTGCCTTCCTTTCCTTCCGTTACTCTTTCCTTGCCTTGCCGTGCATTGCCTAGCCTTGCATTGTCGTGCCTTATCCTTGCCTCACCTGACCGTGCCTTCCCCTGCGTTACACTTTCCTTGCCTTGCCGTACATTGCCTAGCCCTGCGTTGTCGTGCCTTAGCCTTGTTACCCCTTGCAGTGCCGTTCCTTCCGTTACCCTTGCCTTCACTTGCTTTCCCTTGCCTTCCTTGCGTTCCGTTACTCTTTGCTTGCTTTCCGTGCATTGCCTAGCCTTGCGTTGTCATGCCTTAGCCTTGCCTCGCCTGACCGTGCTTTCCCATGCGTTACCCTTTCCTTGCCTTGCCGTGCATTGCCTAGCGTGCGTTGTCGTGCCTTAGCCTTGTTTCCCCTTGCCGTGCCGTTCCTTCCGTTACACTTGCCTTTCCTTGCTTTCCCTTGCCTTCCTTACCTTCCGTTACTCTTTGCTTGTCTTCCTTGCATTGCTAGCCTTGCGTCGTCGTTCCTTAGCCTTGCCTCGCCTGAACGTGCTTTCCCATGCGTTACCCTTTCCTTGCCTTGCCGTGCATTGCCTAGCCTGCGTTGCCGTGCTTTAGCCTTGTTTCCCCTTGCCGTGCCGTTCCTTCCGTTACCCTTGCCTTTCCTTGCTTTTCCTTGCCTGGCTTACCTTCCGTTACTCTTTGCTTCCCTTCCCTGCATTGCCTAGCCTTGCTTTGTCGTGCCTTAGCCTTATCTCGCCTGACCGTGCCTTCCTTTGCTTTAAGCTTTCCTTGCATTGTCGTGCATTGCCTAGCCTTGCGTTGTCGTGCATTAGCCTTGCCTATCCTCACCGTACCTTGCCTTGCGTTACCCTTTCCTTGCCTTGCCGTGCATTGCCTAGCCGTGTGTTGTCGTGCCTTAGCCTTGTTTCCCCTTGCCGTGGCGTGCCTTTTGTTACACTTGCCTTGCCTGGCTTTGCCTTGCCTTCCTTTCCTTCCGTTACTCTTTCCTTGCCTGGCCGTGCATTGCCTAGCCTTGCATTGTCGTGCCTTATCCTTGCATCACCTGACCGTGCCTTCCCCTGCGTTACCCTTTCCTTGCCTTACCGTGCATTGCCTAGCCCTGCGTTGTCTTGCCTTAGCCTTGTTACGCCCTGCCGTGCCGTTCCTTCCGTTACCCTTGCCTTCCCTTGCTTTCCCTTGCCTTCCATGCGTTCCGTTACCCTTTGCTTGCTTTCCGTGCATTGCCTAGCCTTGCGTTGTCATGCCTTAGCCTTGACTCGCCTGACCGTGCTTTCCCATGCGTTACCCTTTCCTTGCCTTGCCGTTCATTGCCTAGCGTGCGTTGTCGTGACTTAGACTTGTTTCCCCTTGCCGTGCCGTTCCTTCCGTTACCATTGCCTTTCCTTGCTTTCCCTTGCCTTCCTTAACTTCCGTTACTCTTTGCTTGCTTTCCCTGCATTGCCTAGCCTTGCGTTGTCGTGCCTTAGCCTTATCTCGCCTGACCGTGCCTTCCTTTGCTTTAAGCTTTCCTTGCATTGTCGTGCATTGCCTAGCCTTGCGTTGTCGTGCATTAGCCTTGCTTGGCCTCACCGTGCCTTGCCTTGCGTTACTCTTTCCTTGCCTTGCCGTGCATTGCCTAGCCTTGCATTTTCGTGCCTTATCCTTGCCTCACCTGACCGTGCCTTCCCTTGCGTTACCCTTTCCTTGCCTTGCCGTGCATTGCCTTGCCTGCGTTGCCGTGCCTTAGCCTTGTTTCCCCTTGCCGTGCCGTTCCTTCCGTTACCCTTGCCTTTCCTTGCTTTTCCTTGCCTTGCTTACCTTCCGTTACTCTTTGCTTCCCTTCCCTGCATTGCCTAGCCTTGCGTTGTCGTGCCTTAGCCTTATCTCGCCTGACCGTGCCTTCCTTTGCTTCAAGCTTTCCTTGCATTGTCGTGCATTGCCTAGCCTTGCGTTGTCGTGCATTAGCCTTGCCTAGCCTCACCGTGCTTTTCCATGCGTTACCCTTTCCTTGCCTGGCCGTGCATTGCCTAGCCCTGCGTTGTCGTGCCTTAGCCTTGTTACCCCATGCCGTGCCGTTCCTTCCGTTACCCTTGCCTTCCCTTGCTTTCCCTTGCCTTCCTTGCGTTCCGTTACTCTTTGCTTGCTTTCCGTGCATTGCCTAGCCTTGCGTTGTCGTGCCTTAGCCTTGCCTCGCCTGACCGTGCATTCCCTTGCGTTCCCCTTTCCTTGCCTTGCCGTGCATTGCCTAGCCGTGCGTTGTCGTGCCTTAGCCTTGTTTCCCCTTGCCGTGCCGTTCCTTCCGTTACACTTGCCTTTCTTTGCTTTCCCTTGCCTTCCTTACCTTCCGTTACTCTTTGCTTGCCTTCCGTGCATTGCCTAGCCTTGCGTTGTCGGGCCTTAGCCTTGCCTCGCCTGACCGTGCTTTCCCATGCGTTACCCTTTCCTTGCCTTGCCGTGCATTGCCTAGCCTGCGTTGTCGTGCCTTAGCCTTGTTTCCCCTTGCCGTGCCGTTCCTTCCGTTACCCTTGCCTTTCATTGCTTTTCGTTGCCTTGCTTACCTTCCGTTACTCTTTGCTTCCCTTCCCTGCATTGCCTAGCCTTGCGTTGTCGTGCCTTAGCCTTATCTCGCCTGACCGTGCCTTCCTTTGCTTTAAGCTTTCCTTGCATTGTCGTGCATTGCCTAGCCTTGCGTTGTCCTGCATTAGCCTTGCCTAGCCTCACCGTGCCTTGCCTTGCGTTACCCTTTCCTTGCCTTGCCGTGCATTGCCTAGCCTGCGTTGCAGTGCCTTAGCCTTGTTTCCCCTTGCCGTGCCGTTCCTTCCGTTACCCTTGCCTTTCCTTGCTTTTCCTTGCCTTGCTTACCTTCCGTTACTCTTTGCTTGCCTTCCCTGAATTGCCTAGCCTTGCGTTGTCGTGCCTTAGCCTTATCTCGCCTGACCTTGCCTTCCTTTGCTTTAAGCTTTCCTTGCATTGTCGTGCATTGCCTAGCCTTGCGTTTTCGTGCATTAGCCTTGCCTAGCCTCACCGTGCCTTGCCTTGCGTTACCCTTGGCTTGCCTTGCCGTGCATTGCCCAGCCGTGCGTTGGCGTGCCTTAGCCTTGTTTCCCCTTGCCGTGCCGTTCCTTCCGTTACCCTTGCCTTTCCTTGCTTTTCCTTGCCTTGCTTACCTTCCGTTACTCTTTGCTTGCCTTCCCTGCATTGCCTAGCCTTGCGTTGTCGTGCCTTAGCCTTATCTCGCTTGACCGTGCCTTCCTTTGCTTTAAGCTTTCCTTGCATTGTCGTGCATTGCCTAGCCTTGCGTTTTCGTGCATTAGCCTTGCCTAGCCTCACCGTGCCTTGCCTTGCGTTACCCTTGGCTTGCCTTGCCGTGCATTGCCCAGCCGTGCGTTGTCGTGCCTTAGCCTTGTTTCCCCTTGCCGTGCCGTTCCTTCCGTTACCCTTGCCTTTCCTTGCTTTCCCTTGCCTTGCTTACCTTCCGTTACTCTTTGCTTGCCTTCCCTGCATTGCCTAGCCTTGCGTTGTCGTGCCTTAGCCTTATCTCGCTTGACCGTGCCTTCCTTTGCTTTAAGCTTTCCTTGCATTGTCGTGCATTGCCTAGCCTTGCGTTGTCGTGCATTAGCCTTGCCTAGCCTCACCGTGCCTTGCCTTGCGTTACCCTTTCCTTGCCTTGCCGTGAATTGCCTAGCCGTGCGTTGTCGTGCCTTAGCCTTGTTTCCCCTTGCCGTGGCGTGGCTTTTGTTACACTTGCCTTGCCTGGCTTTGCCTTGCCTTCCTTTCCTTCCGTTACTCTTTCCTTGCCTTGCCGTGCATTGCCTAGCCTTGCATTTTCGTGCCTTATCCTTGCCTCACCTGACCGTGACTTCCCTTGCGTTACCCTTTCCTTGCCTTGCCGTGCATTGCCTAACCCTGCGTTGTCGTGCCTTAGCCTTGTTACCCCTTGCCGTGCCGTTCCTTCCGTTACCCTTGCCTTCCCTTGCTTTCCCTTGCCTTCCTTGCGTTCCGTTACTCTTTGCTTGCTTTCCGTGCATTGCCTAGCCTTGCGTTGTCATGCCTTAGCCTTGCCTCGCCTGACCGTGGTTTCCCATGCGTTACCCTTTCCTTGCCTTGCTGTGCATTGCCTAGCGTGCGTTGTCGTGCCTTAGCCTTGATTCCCCTTGCCGTGCCGTTCCTTCCGTTACACTTGCCTTTCCTTGCTTTTCCTTGCCTTGCTTACCTTCCGTTACTCTTTGCTTGCCTTCCCTGCATTGCCTAGCCTTGCGTTGTCGTGCCTTAGCCTTATCTCGCTTGACCGTGCCTTCCTTTGCTTTAAGCTTTCCTTGCATTGTCGTGCATTGCCTAGCCTTGCGTTGTCGTGCATAAGCCTTGCCTAGCCCCACCGTGCGTTGCCTTGCGTTACCCTTTCCTTGCCTTGCCGTGCATTGCCTAGCCGTGCGTTGTCGTGCCTTAGCCTTGTTTCCACTTGCCGTTGCGTGCCTTTTGTTACACTTGCCTTGCCTGGTTTGCCTTGCCTTCCTTTCCTTCCGTTACTCTTTCCTTGCCTTGCCGTGCATTGCCTAGCCTTGCATTGTCGTGCCTTATCCTTGCGTCACCTGAACGTGCCTTCCCCTGCGTTACCCTTTCCTTGCCTTGCCGTGCATTGCCTAGCCGTGCGTTGTCGTGCCTTAGCCTTATTTCCCCTTGCCGTGGCGTGCTTTTTGTTACACTTTCCTTGCCTGGCTTTGCCTTGCCTTACTTTATTTCCGTTATTCTTTCCTTGCCTTGCCGTGCAGTGCCAAGCCTTGCGTTGTCGTGCATTAGCCTTGCCTAGCCTCACCGTGCCTTGCCTTGCGTTACCCTTTCCTTGCCTTGCCGTGCATTGCCTAGCCTGCGTTGTCGTGCCTTAGCCTTGTTTCCCCTTGCCGTGCCGTTCCTTCCGTTACCCTTGCCTTTCATTGCTTTTCGTTGCCTTGCTTACCTTCCGTTACTCTTTGCTTCCCTTCCCTGCATTGCCTAGCCTTGCGTTGTCGTGCCTTAGCCTTATCTCGCCTGACCGTGCCTTCCTTTGCTTTAAGCTTTCCTTGCATTGTCGTGCATTGCCTAGCCTTGCGTTGTCGTGCATTAGCCTTGCCTAGCCTCACTGTGCCTTGCCTTGCGTTACCCTTTCCTTGCCTTGCCGTGCATTGCCTAGCCTGCGTTGCCGTGCCTTAGCCTTGTTTCCCCTTGCCGTGCCGTTCCTTCCGTTACCCTTGCCTTTCCTTGCTTTTCCTTGCCTTGCTTACCTTCCGTTACTCTTTGCTTGCCTTCCCTGAATTGCCTAGCCTTGCGTTGTCGTGCCTTAGCCTTATCTCGCCTGACTTTGCCTTCCTTTGCTTTAAGCTGTCCTTGCATTGTCGTGCATTGCCTAGCCTTGCGTTGTCGTGCATTAGCCTTGCCTAGCCTCACCGTGCCTTGCCTTGCGTTACCCTTTCCTTGCCTTGCCGTGCATTGCCTAGCCGTGCGTTGACGTGCCTTAGCCTTTTTTCACCTTGCCATAGCCTTGCTTGCGTTGCATTGCTTTGCCTTGCATTCCTTGCCTTCCCTTACTCTTTGTTTGCCTTCGGTGCATTGCCTAGCCTTGCGTTGTCGTGCATTAGCCTTGCCTAGCCTCACCGTGCCTTGCCTTGCGTTACCCTTTCCTTGCCTTTCCGTGCATTGCCTAGCCGTGCGTTGTCGTGCCTTAGCCTTGTTACCCCTTGCCGTGCCGTTCCTTCCGTTACCCTTGCCTTCCCTTGCTTTCCCTTGCCTTCCTTGCGTTCCGTTACTCTTTGCTTGCTTTCCGTGCATTGCCTAGCCTTGCGTTGTCATGCCTTAGCCTTGCCTCGCCTGACCGTGCTTTCCCATGCGTTACCCTTTCCTTGCCTTGCCGTGCATTGCCTAGCGTGCGTTGTCGTGCCTTAGTCTTGTTTCCCCTTGCCGTGCCGTTCCTTCCGTTACACTTGCCTTTCCTTGCTTTCCCTTGCCTTCCTTACCTTCCGTTACTCTTTGCTTGCCTTCCGTGCATTGCCTAGCCTTGCGTTGTCGTGCCTTAGCCTTGCCTCGCCTGACCGTGCTTTCCCATGCGTTACCCTTCCTTGCCTTGCCGTGCATTGCCTAGCCTGCGTTGCCGTGCCTTAGCCTTGTTTCCCCTTGCCGTGCCGTTCCTTCCGTTACCCTTGCCTTTCCTTGCTTTTCCTTGCCTTGCTTACCTTCCGTTACTCTTTGCTTGCCTTCCGTGCATTGCCTAGCCTTGCGTTGTCGTGCCTTAGCCTTATCTCGCCTGACCTTGCCTTCCTTTGCTTTAAGCTTTCCTTGAATTGTCGTGCATTGCCTAGCCTTGCGTTTTCGTGCATTAGCCTTGCCTAGCCTCACCGTGCCTTGCCTTGCGTTACCCTTTGCTTGCCTTGCCGTGCATTGCCTAGCCGTGCGTTGTCGTGCCTTACCCTTGTTTCCCATTGCCGTGCCGTTCCTTCCGTTACACTTGCCTTTCTTTGCTTTCCCTTGCCTTCCTTACCTTCCGTTACTCTTTGCTTGCCTTCCGTGCATTGCCTAGCCTTGCGTTGTCGTGCCTTAGCCTTATCTCGCCTGACCGTGCGTTCCCTTGCTTTAATCTTTCCTTGCATTGTCGTGCATTGCCTAGCCTTGCGTTGTCGTGCCTTAGCCTTATCTCGCCTGACCTTGCCTTCCTTTGCTTTAAGCTTTCCTTGCATTGTCGTGCATTGCCTAGCCTTGCGTTTTCGTGCATTAGCCTTGCCTAGCCTCACCGTGCCTTGCCTTGCGTTACCCTTTCCTTGCCTTGCCGTGCATTGTCTAGCCGTGCGTTGTCGTGCCTTAGCCTTGTTTCCCCTTGCCGTGCCGTTCCTTCCGTTACCCTTGCCTTGCCTTGCTTTCCCTTGCCTTCCTTGCCTTCCGTTACTCTTTGCTTGCCTTCCGTGCATTGCCTAGCCTTGCGTTGTCGTGCCTTAGCCTTATCTCGCCTGACCGTGCCTTCCCTTGCTTTACCCTTTCCTTGCCTTGCCGTGCATTGCCTAACCGTGCGTTGTCGTGCCTTAGCCTTGTTTCCCCTTGCCGTGTCGTTCCTTCGGTTACCCTTGCCTTCCCTTGCTTTCCCTTGCCTTCCTTGCGTTCCGTTACTCTTTGCTTGCTTTCCGTGCATTGCCTAGCCTTGCGTTGTCATGCCTTAGCCTTGCCTCGCCTGACCGTGCTTTCCCATGCGTTACCCTTTCCTTGCCTTGCCGTGCATTGCCTAGCGTGCGTTGTCGTGCCTTAGCCTTGTTTCCCCTTGCCGTGCCGTTCCTTCCGTTACACTTGCCTTTCCTTGCTTTCCCTTGCCTTCCTTACCTTCCGTTACTCTTTACTTGCCTTCCTTGCATTGCTAGCCTTGTATTGTCGTTCCTTAGCCTTGCCTCGCCTGAACGTGCTTTCACATGCGTTACCCTTTCCTTGCCTTGCCGTGCATTGCCTAGCCTGCGTTGCCGTGCCTTAGCCTTGTTTCCCCTTGCCGTGCCGTTCCTTCCGTTACCCTTGCCTTTCCTTGCTTTTCCTTGCCTTGCTTACCTTCCGTTACTCTTTGCTTCCCTTCCCTGCATTGCCTAGCCTTGCGTTGTCGTGCCTTAGCCTTATCTCGCCTGACCGTGCCTTCCTTTGCTTTAAGCTTTCCTTGCATTGTCGTGCATTGCCTAGCCTTGCGTTGTCGTGCATTAGCCTTGCCTAGCCTCACCGTGCCTTGCCTTGCGTTACCCTTTCCTTGCCTTGACGTGCATTGCCTAGCCGTGCGTTGTCGTGCCTTAGCCTTGTTACCCCTTGCCGTGCGTTTCCTTCCGTTACCCTTGCCTTGCCTTCCTTTCCCTTGCTTCCTTATCTTCCGTTACTCCTTGCTTGCCTTCCCTGCATTGCCTAGCCTTGCGTTGTCGTGCCTTAGCCTTAACTCGCCTGACCGTGCCTTCCCTTGCTTTACCCTTTCCTTGCCTTGCCGTGCATTGCCTAGCCGTGCGTTGTCGTGCCTTAGCCTTGTTTCCCCTTGCCGTGCTGTTCCTTCCGTTACCCTTGCCTTGCCTTGCTTAACCTTGCCTTCGAAGCCTTCCGTTAATCTTTGCTTCCCTTCCGTGCATTGCCTAGCCTTGCGTTGTCGTGCCTTAGCCTTGCCTCGCCTGACCGTGCTTTCCCATGCGTTACCCTTTCCTTGCCTTGCCGTGCATTGCCTAGTCGTGCGTTGTCGTGCATTAGCCTTGCCTAGCCTCACCGTGCCTTGCCTTGCGTTACCCTTTCCTTGCCTTCCCGTGCATTGCCTAGTCGTGCGTTGTCGTGCCTTAGCCTTGTTTCCCCTTGCCGTGGCGTGCCTTTTGTTACACTTGCCTTGCCTGGCTTTGCCTTGCCTTCCTTTCCTTCCGTTACTCGTTCCTTGCCTTGCCGTGCATTGCCTAGCCTTGCATTGTCGTGCCTTATCCTTGCATCACCTGACCGTGCCTTCCCCTGCGTTACCCTTTCCTTGCCTTGCCGTGCATTGCCTAGCCCTGCGTTGTCGTGCCTTGGCCTTGTTTCCCCTTGCCGTGCCGTTCCTTCCGTTACCCTTGCCTTCCCTTGCTTTCCCTTGCCTTCCTTGCGTTCCGTTACTCTTTGCTTGCTTTCCGTGCATTGCCTAGCCTTGCGTTGTCGTGCATTAGCCTTGCCTAGCCTCACAGTGCCTTGCCTTGCGTTACCCTTTCCTTGCCTTGCCGTGCATTGCCTAGCCGTGCGTTGTCGTGCCTTAGCCTTGTTTCCCATTGCCGTGCCGTTCCTTCCGTTACACTTGCCTTTCTTTGCTTTCCCTTGCCTTCCTTACCTTCCGTTACTCTTTGCTTCGCTTCCCTGCATTGCCTAGCCTTGCGTTGTCGTGCCTTAGCCTTATCTCGCCTGACCTTGCCTTCCTTTGCTTTAAGCTTTCCTTGCATTGTCGTGCATTGCCTAGCCTTGCCTTGTCGTGCCTTAGCCTTATCTCGCCTGACCGTGCCTCCCTTTGCTTTAAGCTTTCCTTGCATTGTCGTGCATTGCCTAGCCTTGCGTTGTCGTGCATTAGCCTTGCCTAGCCTCACCTTCCGTTACCCTTTCCTTGCCTTGCCGTGCATTGCCTAGCCGTGCGTTGTCGTGCCTTAGCCTTGTTACCCCTTGCCGTGCTGTTCCTTCCGTTACCCTTGCCTTGCCTTGCTTTCCCTTGCTTCCTTACCTTCCGTTACTCCTTGCTTGCCTTCCCTGCATTGCCTAGCCTTGCGTTGTCGTGCCTTAGCCTTATCTCGCCTGACCGTGCCTTCCCTTGCTTTACCCTTTCCTTGCCTTGCCGTGCATTGCCTAACCGTGCGTTGTCGTGCCTTAGCCTTGTTTCCCCTTGCCGTGCCGTTCCTTCGGTTACCCTTGCCTTCCCTTGCTTTCCCTTGCCTTCCTTGCGTTCCGTTACTCTTTGCTTGCCTTCCGTGCATTGCCTAGCCTTGCGTTGTCGTGCCTTAGCCTTGCCTCGCCTGACCGTGCTTTCCCATGCGTTACCCTTTCCTTGCCTTGCCGTGCATTGCCTAGCGTGCGTTGTCGTGCCTTAGCCTTGTTTCCCCTTGCCGTGCCGTTCCTTCCGTTACACTTGCCTTTCCTTGCTTTCCCTTGCCTTCCTTGCCTTCCGTTACTCTTTGCTTGCCTTCCGTGCATTGCCTAGCCTTGCGTTGTCGTTCCTTAGCCTTGCCTCGCCTGACCGTGCTTTCCCATGCGTTACCCTTTCCTTGCCTTGCCGTGCATTGCCTAGCCTGCGTTGCCGTGCCTTAGCCTTGTTTCCCCTTGCCGTGCCGTTCCTTCCGTTACCCTTGCCTTTCCTTGCTTTTCCTTGCCTTGCTTACCTTCCGTTACTCTTTGCTTCCCTTCCGTGCATTGCCTAGCCTTGCGTTGTCGTGCCTTAGCCTTATCTCGCCTGACCGTGCCTTCCTTTGCTTTAAGCTTTCCTTGCATTGTCGTGCATTGCCTAGCCTTGCGTTGTCGTGCATTAGCCTTGCCTAGCCTCACCGTGCCTTGCCTTGCGTTACCCTTTCCTTGCCTTGACGTGCATTGCCTAGCCGTGCGTTGTCGTGCCTTAGCCTTGTTACCCCTTGCCGTGCGTTTCCTTCCGTTACCCTTGCCTTGCCTTGCTTTCCCTTGCTTCCTTACCTTCCGTTACTCTTTGCTTGCCTTCCGTGCATTGCCTAGCCTTGCGTTGTCGTGCCTTAGCCTTATCTCGCCTGACCGTGCCTTCCCTTGCTTTAACCTTTCCTTGCCTTGCCGTGCATTGTCTAACCGTGCGTTGTCGTGCCTTAGCCTTGTTTCCCCTTGCCGTGTCTTCCTTCCGTTACCCTTGCCTTGCCTTGCTTTCCCTTGCCTTCGAAGCCTTCCGTTAATCTTTGCTTCCCTTCCGTGCATTGCCTAGCCTTGCGTTGTCGTGCCTTAGCCTTACCTCGCCTGACCGTGCCTTGCCTTGCGTTACCCTTTCCTTGCCTTGCCGTGCATTGCCTAGTCGTGCGTTGTCGTGCATTAGCCTTGCCTTGCCTCACCGTGCCTTGCCTTGCGTTACCCTTTCCTTGCCTTGCCGTGCATTGCCTAGCCGTGCGTTGTCGTGCCTTAGCCTTGTTTCCCCTTGCCGTGGCGTGCCTTTTGTTACACTTGCCTTCCCTTGCTTTCCCTTGCCTTCCTTGCGTTCCGTTACCCTTTGCTTGCTTTCCGTGCATTGCCTAGCCTTGCGTTGTCATGCCTTAGCCTTGACTCGCCTGACCGTGCTTTCCCATGCGTTACCCTTTCCTTGCCTTGCCGTGCATTGCCTAGCGTGCGTTGTCGTGACTTAGACTTGTTTCCCCTTGCCGTGCCGTTCCTTCCGTTACCATTGCCTTTCCTT
The DNA here is from genome assembly GCF_037893015.1 of Macrotis lagotis. Taxonomy (NCBI): domain Eukaryota; kingdom Metazoa; phylum Chordata; class Mammalia; order Peramelemorphia; family Peramelidae; genus Macrotis; species Macrotis lagotis. Next base: position 22,845 of record NW_027422331.1, read on the forward strand.
GCTTTCCCTTGCCTTCCTTACCTTCCGTTACTCTTTGCTTGCTTTCCCTGCATTGCCTAGCCTTGCGTTGTCGTGCCTTAGCCTTATCTCGCCTGACCGTGCCTTCCTTTGCTTTAAGCTTTCCTTGCATTGTCGTGCATTGCCTAGCCTTGCGTTGCCGTGCATTAGCCTTGCCTAGCCTCACCGTGCCTTGCCTTGCGTTACTCTTTCCTTGCCTTGCCGTGCATTGCCTAGCCTTGCATTTTCCTGCCTTATCCTTCCCTCACCTGGCCGTGCCTTCCCTTGCGTTACCCTTTCCTTGCCTTGCTGTGCATTGCCTAGCCCTGCGTTGTCGTGCCTTAGCCTTGTTACCCCTTGCCGTGCCGTTCCTTCCGTTACCCTTGCCTTCCCTTGCTTTCCCTTGCCTTCCTTGCTTTCCGTTACAGTTTGCTTGCTTTCCGTGCATTGCCTAGCCTTGCGTTGTCATGCCTTAGCCTTGCCTCTCCTGACCGTGCTTTCCCATGCGTTACCCTTTCCTTGCCTTGCCGTGCATTGCCTAGCGTGCGTTGTCGTGCCTTAGCCTTGTTTCCCCTTGCCGTGCCGTTCCTTCCGTTACACTTGCCTTTCCTGGCTTTCCCTTGCCTTCCTTACTTTCCGTTACTCTTTGCTTGCCTTCCGTGCATTGCCTAGCCTTGCGTTGTCGTGCCTTAGCCTTGCCTCGCCTGACCGTGCTTTCCCATGCGTTACCCCTTCCTTGCCTTTCCGTGCATTGCCTAGCCTTGCGTTGTCGTGCCTTAGCCTTGTTTCCCCTTGCCGTGCCGTTCTTTCCGTTACCCTTGCCTTTCCTTGCTTTTCCTTGCCTTGCTTACCTTCCGTTACTCTTTGCTTGCCTTCCGTGCATTGCCTAGCCTTGCGTTGTCGTGCCTTAGCCTTATCTCGCCTGACCTTGCCTTCCTTTGCTTTAAGCTTTCCTTGAATTGTCGTGCATTGCCTAGCCTTGCGTTGTCGTGCATTAGCCTTGCCTAGCCTCACAGTGCCTTGCCTTGCGTTACCCTTTGCTTGCCTTGCCGTGCATTGCCTAGCCGTGCGTTGTCGTGCCTTACCCTTGTTTCCCATTGCCGTGCCGTTCCTTCCGTTACACTTGCCTTTCTTTGCTTTCCCTTGCCTTCCTTACCTTCCGTTACTCTTTGCTTGCCTTCCCTGCATTGCCTACCCTTGCGTTGTCGTGCCTTAGCCTTATCTCGCCTGACCGTGCATTCCTTTGCTTTAATCTTTCCTTGCATTGTCGTGCATTGCCTAGCCTTGCGTTGTCGTGCCTTAGCCTTATCTCGCCTGACCTTGCCTTCCTTTGCTTTAAGCTTTCCTTGCATTGTCCGTGCATTGCCTAGCCTTGCGTTGTCGTGCATTAGCCTTGCCTAGCCTCACCGTGCCTTGCCTTGCGTTACCCTTTGCTTGCCTTGCCGTGCATTGCCTAGCCGTGCGTTGTCGTGCCTTAGCCTTGTTACCCCTTGCCGTGCTGTTCCTTCCGTTACCCTTGCCTTGCCTTGCTTTCCCTTGCCTTCCTTACCTTCCGTTACTCTTTGCTTGCCTTCCCTGCATTGCCTAGCCTTGCGTTGTCGTGCCTTAGCCTTATCTCGCCTGACCGTGCCTTCCCTTGCTTTACCCTTTCCTTGCCTTGCCGTGCATTGCCTAACCGTGCGTTGTCGTGCCTTAGCCTTGTTTCCCATTGCCGTGCCGTTCCTTCGGTTACCCTTGCCTTTCCTTGCTTTCCCTTGCCTTCCTTACCTTCCGTTACTCTTTGCTTCGCTTCCCTGCATTGCCTAGCCTTGCGTTGTCGTGCCTTAGCCTTATCTCGCCTGACCGTGCATTCCTTTGCTTTAAGCTTTCCTTGCATTGTCGTGCATTGCCTAGCCTTGCGTTGTCGTGCATTAGCCTTGCCTAGCCTCACCGTGCCTTGCCTTGCTTTACCCTTTCCTCGCCTTGCCGTGCATTGCCTAGCCGTGCGTTGTCGTGCCTTAGCCTTTTTTCATCTTGCCATAGCCTTGCTTGCGTTGCATTGCTTTGCCTTGAATTCCTTGCCTTCCCTTACTCTTTGTTTGCCTTCGGTGCATTGCCTAGCCTTGCGTTGTCGTGCATTAGCCTTGCCTAGCCTCACCGTGCCTTGCCTTGCGTTACCCTTTCCTTGCCTTGCCGTGCATTGACTAGCCGTGCGTTGTCGTGCCTTAGCCTTGTTTCCACTTGCCGTGGCGTGCCTTTTGTTACACTTGCCTTGCCTGGCTTTGCCTTGCCTTCCTTTCCTTCCGTTACTCTTTGCTTGCCTTCCGTGCATTGCTAGCCTTGCGTTGTCGTGCCTTAGCCTTGCCTCGCCTGAACGTGCTTTCCCATGCGTTACCCTTTCCTTGCCTTGCCGTGCATTGCCTAGCCTGCGTTGCCGTGCCTTAGCCTTGTTTCCCCTTGCCGTGCCGTTCCTTCCGTTACCCTTGCCTTTCCTTGCTTTTCCTTGCCTTGCTTACCTTCCGTTACTCTTTGCTTCCCTTCCCTGCATTGCCTAGCCTTGCGTTGTCGTGCCTTAGCCTTATCTCGCCTGACCGTGCCTTCCTTTGCTTTAAGCTTTCCTTGCATTGTCGTGCATTGCCTACCCTTGCGTTGTCGTGCATTAGCCTTGCCTAGCCTCACCGTGCCTTGCCTTGCGTTACCCTTTCCTTGCCTTGCCGTGCATTGCCTAGCCGTGCGTTGTCGTGCCTTAGCCTTGTTTCTCCTTGCCGTGCCGTTCCATCCGTTACACTTGCCTTTCCTTCCTTTCACTTGCCTTCCTTACCTTCCGTTACTCTTTGCTTGCCTTCCGTGCATTGCCTAGCCTTGCGTTGTCCTGCCTTAGCCTTGCCTCGCCTGACCGTGCTTTCCCATGCGTTACCCTTTCCTTGCCTTACCGTTCATTGCCTAGCGTTCGGTGTCGTGCCTTAGACTTGTTTCCCCTTGCCGTGCCGTTCCTTCCGTTACCCTTGCCTTTCCTTGCTTTTCCTTGCCTTGCTTACCTTCCGTTACTCTTTGCTTGCCTTCCCTGAATTGCCTAGCCTTGCGTTGTCGTGCCTTAGCCTTATCTCGCCTGACTTTGCCTTCCTTTGCTTTAAGCTTTCCTTGCATTGTCGTGCATTGCCTAGCCTTGCGTTTTCGTGCATTAGCTTTGCCTAGCCTCACCGTGCCTTGCCTTCCATTACCCTTTCCTCGCCTTGCCGTGCATTGCCTAGCCGTGCGTTGTCGTGCCTTAGCCTTTTTTCAACTTGCCATAGCCTTGCTTGCGTTGCATTGCTTTGCCTTGCATTCCTTGCCTTCCCTTACTCTTTGTTTGCCTTCGGTGCATTGCCTAGCCTTGCGTTGTCGTGCATTAGCCTTGCCTAGCCTCACCGTGCCTTGCCTTGCGTTACCCTTTCCTTGGCTTGCCGTGCATTGCCTAGCCGTGCGTTGTCGTGCCTTAGCCTTGTTTCCCCTTGCCGTGGCGTGCCTTTTGTTACACTTGCCTTGCCTGGCTTTGCCTTGCCTTCCTTTCCTTCCGTTACTCTTTCCTTGCCTTGCCGTGCATTGCCTAGCCTTGCATTGTCGTGCCTTATCCTTGCCTCACCTGACCGTGCCTTCCCCTCCGTTACCCTTTCCTTGCCTTGCCGTGCATTGCCTAGGCCTGCGTTGTCGTGCCTTAGCCTTGTTTCCCCTTGCCGTGCCGTTCCTTCCGTTACCCTTGCCTTCACTTGCTTTCCCTTGCCTTCCTTGCGTTCCGTTACTCTTTGCTTGCTTTCCGTGCATTGCCTAGCCTTGCGTTGTCATGCCCTAGCCTTGCCTCGCCTGACCGTGCTTTCCCATGCGTTACCCTTTCCTTGCCTTGTCATGCATTGCCTAGCGTGCGTTGTCGTGCCGTAGCCTTGTTTCCCCTTGCCGTGACGTTCCTTCCGTTACACTTGCCTTTCCTTGCTTTCCCTTTCCTTCCTTACCTTCCGTAACTCTTTGCTTGCCTTCCTTGCATTGCTAGCCTTGCGTTGTCGTTCCTTAGCCTTGCCTCGCCTGAACGTGCTTTCCCATGCGTTACCCTTTCCTTGCCTTGCCGTGCATTGCCTAGCCTGCGTTGTCGTGCCTTAGCCTTGTTTCCCCTTGCCCTGCCGTTCCTTCCGTTACCCTTGCCTTTCCTTGCTTTTCCTTGCCTTGCTTACCTTCCGTTACTCTTTGCTTCCCTTCCCTGCATTGCCTAGCCTTGCGTTGTCGTGCCTTAGCCTTATCTCGCCTGACCGTGCCTTCCTTTGCTTTAAGCTTTCCTTGCATTGTCGTGCATTGCCTAGCCTTGCGTTGTCGTGCATTAGCCTTGCCTAGCCTCACCGTGCCTTGCCTTGCGTTACCCTTTCCTTGCCTTGCCGTGCATTGCCTAGCCGTGCGTTGTCGTGCCTTAGCCTTGTTTCCCCTTGCCGTGGCGTGCCTTTTGTTACACTTGCCTTGCCTGGCTTTGCCTTGCCTTCCTTTCCTTCCGTTACTCTTTCCTTGCCTTGCCGTGCATTGCCTAGCCTTGCATTGTCGTGCCTTATCCTTGCATCACCTGACCGTGCCTTCCCCTGCGTTACCCTTTCCTTGCCTTGCCGTGCATTGCCTAGCCGTGCGTTGTCGTGCCTTAGCCTTGTTACCCCTTGCCGTGCCGTTCCTTCCGTTACCATTGCCTTTCCTTGCTTTCCCTTGCCTTCCTTGCGTTCCGTTACTCTTTGCTTGCTTTCCCTGCATTGCCTAGCCTTGCGTTGTCGTGCCTTAGCCTTACCTCCCCTGACCGTTCTTTCCCATGCGTTACCCTTTCCTTCCCTTGCCGTGCATTGCCTAGCCTTGCATTGTCGTGCATTAGCCTTGCCTAGCCTCACCGTGCCTTGCCTTGCGTTACTCTTTCCTTGCCTTGCCGTGCATTGCCTAGCCTTGCATTTTCGTGCCTTATCCTTCCCTCACCTGGCCGTGCCTTCCCTTGCGTTACCCTTTCCTTGCCTTGCCGTGCATTGCCTAGCCCTGCGTTGTCGTGCCTTAGCCTTGTTACCCCTTGCCGTGCCGTTCCTTTTGTTACCCTTTCCTTCCCTTGCTTTCCCCTGCCTTCCTTGCGTTCCGTTACTCTTTGATTGCTTTCCGTGCATTGTCTAACCTTGCGTTGTCATGCCTTAGCCTTGCCTCTCCTGACCGTGCTTTCCCATGCGTTACCCTTTCCTTGCCTTGCCGTGCATTGCCTAGCCGTGCGTTGTCGTGCCTTAGCCTTGTTTCCCCTTGCCGTGGCGTTCCTTCCGTTACACTTGCCTTTCCTTGCTTTCCCTTGCCTTCCTTACCTTCCGTTACTCTTTGCTTGCCTTCCGTGCATTGCCTAGCCTTGCGTTGTCGTGCATTAGCCTTGCCTAGCCTCACCGTGCCTAGCCTTGCGTTGTCGTGCCTTAGCCTTATCTCGCCTGACCGTGCCTTCCTTTGCTTTACGCTTTCCTTGCATTGTCGTGCATTGCCTAGCCTTGCGTTGTCGTGCATTAGCCTTGCCTAGCCTCACCGTGCCTTCCCTTGCGTTACCCTTTCCTTGCCTTGCCGTGCATTGCCTAGCCGTGCGTTGTCGTGCCTTAGCCTTGTTTCCCCTTGCCGTGGCGTGCCTTTTGTTACACTTGCCTTGCCTGGCTTTGCCTTGCCTTCCTTTCCTTCCGTTACTCTTTCCTTGCCTTGCCGTGCATTGCCTAGCCTTGCATTGTCGTGCCTTATCCTTGCCTCACCTGACCGTGCCTTCCCCTGCCTTACCCTTTCCTTGCCTTGCCGTGCATTGCCTAGCCGTGCGTTGTCGTGCCTTAGCCTTGTTACCCCTTGCCGTGCCGTTCCTTCCGTTACCCTTGCCTTCCCTTGCTTTCCCTTGCCTTCCTTGCGTTCCGTTACTCGTTGCTTGCTTTCCGTGCATTGCCTAGCCTTGCGTTGTCATGCCTTAGCCTTGCCTCGCCTGACCGTGCTTTCCCATGCGTTACCCTTTCCTTGCCTTGCCGTGCATTGCCTAGCCGTGCGTTGCCGTGCCTTAGCCTTGTTTCCCCTTGCCGTGCCGTTCCTTCCGTTACCCTTGCCTTTCCTTGCTTTTCCTTGCCTTGCTTAACTTCCGTTACTCTTTGCTTCCCTTCCCTGCATTGCCTAGCCTTGCGTTGTCGTGCCTTAGCCTTATCTCGCCTGACCGTGCCTTCCTTTGCTTCAAGCTTTCCTTGCATTGTCGTGCATTGCCTAGCCTTGCGTTGTCGTGCATTAGCCTTGCCTAGCCTCACCGTGCTTTTCCATGCGTTACCCTTTCCTTGCCTGGCCGTGCATTGCCTAGCCCTGCGTTGTCGTGCCTTAGCCTTGTTACCCCTTGCCGTGCGTTTCCTTCCGTTACCCTTGCCTTGCCTTCCTTTCCCTTGCTTCCTTACCTTCCGTTACTCTTTGCTTGCCTTCCTTGCATTGCTAGCCTTGCGTTGTCGTGCCTTAGCCTTGCCTCGCCTGAACGTGCTTTCCCATGCGTTACCCTTTCTTTGCCTTGCCGTGCATTGCCTAGCCTGCATTGCCGTGCCTTAGCCTTGTTTCCCCTTGCCGTGCCGTTCCTTCCGTTACCCTTGCCTTTCCTTGCTTTTCCTTGCCTTGCTTACCTTCCGTTACTCTTTGCTTCCCTTCCCTGCATTGTCTAGCCTTGCGTTGTCGTGCCTTAGCCTTATCTCGCCTGACCGTGCCTTCCTTTGCTTTAACCTTTCCTTGCATTGTCGTGCATTGCCTAGCCTTGCGTTGTCGTGCATTAGCCTTGCCTAGCCTCACCGTGCCTTGCCTTGCGTTACCCTTTCCTTGCCTTGCCGTGCATTGCCTAGCCGTGCGTTGTCGTGCCTTAGCCTTGTTTCCCCTTGCCGTGGCGTGCCTTTTGTTACACTTGCCTTGCCTGGCTTTGCCTTGCCTTCCTTTCCTTCCGTTACTCTTTCCTTGCCTTGCCGTGCATTGCCTAGCCTTGCATTGTCGTGCCTTATCCTTGCATCACCTGACCGTGCCTTCCCCTGCGTTACCCTTTCCTTGCCTTGCCGTGCATTGCCTAGCCCTGCGTTGTCGTGCCTTAGCCTTGTTACCCCTTGCCGTGCCGTTCCTTCCGTTACCATTGCCTTTCCTTGCTTTCCCTTGGCTTCCTTACCTTCCGTTACTCTTTGCTTGCTTTCCCTGCATTGCCTAGCCTTGCGTTGTCGTGCCTTAGCCTTATCTCGCCTGACCGTGCCTTCCTTTGCTTTAAGCTTTCCTTGCATTGTCGTGCATTGCCTAGCCTTGCATTGTCGTGCATTAGCCTTGCCTAGCCTCACCTGCCTTGCCTTGCGTTACTCTTTCCTTGCCTTGCCGTGCATTGCCTAGCCTTGCATTTTCGTGCCTTATCCTTCCCTCACCTGGCCGTGCCTTCCCTTGCGTTACCCTTTCCTTGCCTTGCCGTGCATTGCCTAGCGTGCGTTGTCGTGCCTTAGCCTTGTTTCCCCTTGCCGTGCCGTTCCTTCCGATACACTTGACTTTCCTTGCTTTCCCTTGCCTTCCTTACTTTCCGTTACTCTTTGCTTGCCTTCCGTGCATTGCCTAGCCTTGCGTTGTCGTGCATTAGCCTTGCCTAGCCTCACCGTGCCTAGCCTTGCGTTGTCGTGCCTTAGCCTTATCTCGCCTGACCGTGCCTTCCTTTGCTTTACGCTATCCTTGCATTGTCGTGCATTGCCTAGCCTTGCGTTGTCGTGCATTAGCCTTTCCTAGCCTCACCGTGCCTTGCCTTGCGTTACCCTTTCCTTGCCTTGCCGTGCATTGCCTAGCCGTGCGTTGTCGTCCTTAGCCTTGTTTGACATTGCCGTGGCGTGCCTTTTGTTACACTTGCCTTGCCTGGCTTTGCCTTGCCTTTCTTTCCTTCCGTTACTCTTTCCTTGCCTTGCCGTGCATTGCCTAGCCTTGCATTGTCGTGCCTTATCCTTGCATCACCTGACCGTGCCTTCCCCTGCGTTACCCTTTCCTTGCCTTGCCGTGCATTGCCTAGCCGTGCGTTGTCGTGCCTTAGCCTTGTTTCCCCTTGCCGTGGCGTGCCTTTTGTTACACTTGCCTTGCCTGGCTTTGCCTTGCCTTCCTTTCCTTCCGTTACTCTTTCCTTGCCTTGCCGTGCATTGCCTAGCCTTGCATTGTCGTACCTTATCCTTGCCTCACCTGACCGTGCCTTCCCCTGCGTTACCCTTTCCTTGCCTTGCCGTGCATTGCCTAGCCGTGCGTTGTCGTGCCTTAGCCTTGTTACCCCTTGCCGTGCCGTTCCTTCCGTTACCCTTGCCTTCCCTTGCTTTCCCTTGCCTTCCTTGCGTTCCGTTACTCGTTGCTTGCTTTCCGTGCATTGCCTAGCCTTGCGTTGTCATGCCTTAGCCTTGCCTCGCCTGACCGTGCTTTCCCATGCGTTACCCTTTCCTTGCCTTGCCGTGCATTGCCTAGCGTGCGTTGCCGTGCCTTAGCCTTGTTTCCCCTTGCCGTGCCGTTCCTTCCGTTACACTTGCCTTTCCTTGCTTTCCCTTGCCTTCCTTACCTTCCGTTACTCTTTGCTTGCCTTCCGTGCATTGCTAGCCTTGCGTTGTCGTGCCTTAGCCTTGCCTCGCCTGAACGTGCTTTCGCATGCGTTACCCTTTCCTTGCCGTGCCGTGCATTGCCTAGCCTGCGTTGCCGTGCCTTAGCCTTGTTTCCCCTTGCCGTGCCGTTCCTTCCGTTACCCTTGCCATTCCTTGCCTTTCCTTGCCTTGCTTACCTTCCGTTACTCTTTTCTTCCCTTCCCTGCATTGCCTAGCCTTGCGTTGTCGTGCCTTAGCCTTATCTCGCCTGACCGTGCCTTCCTTTGCTTCAAGCTTTCCTTGCATTGTCGTGCATTGCCTAGCCTTGCGTTGTCGGGCCTTAGCCTTGCCTCGCCTGACCGTGCTTTCCCATGCGTTACCCTTTCCTTGCCTTGCCGTGCATTGCCTAGCCTGCGTTGTCGTGCCTTAGCCTTGTTTCCCCTTGCCGTGGCGTGCCTTTTGTTACACTTGCCTTGCCTGGCTTTGCCTTGCCTTCCTTTCCTTCCGTTACTCTTTCCTTGCCTTGCCGTGCATTGCCTAGCCTTGCATTGTCGTGCCTTATCCTTGCATCACCTGACCGTGCCTTCCCCTGCGTTACCCTTTCCTTGCCTTGCCGTGCATTGCCTAGCCCTGCGTTGTCGTGCCTTAGCCTTGTTACCCCTTGCCGTGCCTTTCCTTCCGTTACCATTGCCTTTCCTTGCTTTCCCTTGGCTTCCTTACCTTCCGTTACTCTTTGCTTGCCTTCCCTGAATTGCCTAGCCTTGCGTTGTCGTGCCTTAGCCTTATCTCGCCTGACCGTGCCTTCCTTTGCTTTAAGCTTTCCTTGCATTTTCGTGCATTGCCTAGCCTTGCGTTGTCGTGCATTAGCCTTGCCTAGCCTCACCGTGCCTTGCCTTGCGTTACTCTTTCCTTGCCTTGCCGTGCATTGCCTAGCCTTGCATTTTCGTGCCTTATCCTTGCCTCACCTGACCGTGCCTTCCCTTGCGTTACCCTTTCCTTGCCTTGCCGTGCATTGCCTAGCCCTGCGTTGTCGTGCCTTAGCCTTGTTACCCCTTGCCGTGCCGTTCCTTCCGTTACCCTTGCCTTCCCTTGCTTTCCCTTGCCTTCCTTGCGTTCCGTTACTCGTTGCTTGCTTTCCGTGCATTGCCTAGCCTTGCGTTGTCATGCCTTAGCCTTGCCTCGCCTGACCGTGCTTTCCCATGCGTTACCCTTTCCTTGCCTTGCCGTGCATTGCCTAGCGTGCGTTTCCGTGCCTTAGCCTTGTTTCCCCTTGCCGTGCCGTTCCTTCCGTTACAGTTGCCTTTCCTTGCTTTCCCTTGCCTTCCTTACTTTCCGTTACTCTTTGCTTTCCTTCCGTGCATTGCCTAGCCTTGCGTTGTTTTGCCTTAGCCTTGCGTCGCCTGAACGTGCTTTCCCATGCGTTACACTTTCCTTGCCTTGCCGTGCATTGCCTAGCCTGCGTTGCCGTGCCTTAGCCTTCTTTCCCCTTGCCGTGCCGTTCCTTCCGTTACCCTTGCCTTTCCTTGCTTTTCCTTGCCTTGCTTACCTTCCGTTACTCTTTGCTTGCCTTCCGTGCATTGCCTAGCCTTGCGTTGTCGTGCCTTAGCCTTATCTCGCCTGACCTTGCCTTCCTTTGCTTTAAGCTTTCCTTGCATTGTCGTGCATTGCCTAGCCTTGCGTTTTCGTGCATTAGCCTTGCCTAGCCTCACCGTGCCTTGCCTTGCGTTACCCTTTGCTTGCCTTGCCGTGCATTGCCTAGCCGTGCGTTGTCGTGCCTTACCCTTGTTTTCCATTGCCGTGACGTTCCTTCCGTTACACTTGCCTTTCTTTGCTTTCCCTTGCCTTCCTTACCTTCCGTTACTCTTTGCTTGCTTTCCCTGCATTGCCTAGCCTTGCGTTGTCGTGCCTTAGCCTTATCTCGCCTGACCGTGCCTTCCTTTGCTTTAAGCTTTCCTTGCCTTGCCGTGCATTGCCTAGCCGTGCGTTGTCGTGCCTTAGCCTTGTTTCCCCTTGCCGTGGCGTGCCTTTTGTTACACTTGCCTTGCCTGGCTTTGCCTTGCCTTCCTTTCCTTCCGTTACTCTTTCCTTGCCTTGCCGTGCATTGCCTAGCCTTGCATTGTCGTGCCTTATCCTTGCATCACCTGACCGTGCCTTCCCCTGCCTTACCCTTTCCTTGCCTTGCCGTGCATTGCCTATACCTGCGTTGTCGTACCTTAGCCTTGTTACCCCTTGCCGTGCCGTTCCTTCCGTTACCCTTGCCTTCCCTTGCTTTCCCTTGCCTTCCTTGCGTTCCGTTACCCTTTGCTTGCTTTCCGTGCATTGCCTAGCCTTGCGTTGTCATGCCTTAGCCTTGACTCGCCTGACCGTGCTTTCCCATGCGTTACCCTTTCCTTGCCTTGACGTGCATTGCCTAGCGTGCGTTGTCGTGCCTTAGACTTGTTTCCCCTTGCCGTGCCGTTCCTTCTGTTACCATTGCCTTTCCTTGCTTTCCCTTGCCTTCCTTACCTTCCGTTACTCTTTGCTTGCCTTCCGTGCATTGCCTAGCCTTGCGTTGTCGTGCCTTAGCCTTGCCTCGCCTGACCGTGCCTTCCCTTGCGTTACACTTTCCTTGCCTTGACGTGCATTGCCTAGCCGTGCGTTGTCGTGCCTTAGCCTTGTTACCCCTTGCCGTGCGTTTCCTTCCGTTACCCTTGCCTTGCCTTCCTTTCCCTTGCTTCCTTACCTTCCGTTACTCCTTGCTTGCCTTCCCTGCATTGCCTAGCCTTGCGTTGTCGTGCCTTAGCCTTAACTCGCCTGACCGTGCCTTCCCTTGCTTTACCCTTTCCTTGCCTTGACGTGCATTGCCTAGCCGTGCGTTGTTGTGCCTTAGCCTTGTTTCCCCTTGCCGTGCTGTTCCTTCCGTTACCCTTGCCTTGCCTTGCTTAACCTTGCCTTCGAAGCCTTCCGTTAATCTTTGCTTCCCTTCCGTGCATTGCCTAGCCTTGCGTTGTCGTGCCTTAGCCTTATCTCGCCTGACCGTGCCTTCCTTTGCTTTAAGCTTTCCTTGCATTGTCGTGCATTGCCTAGCCTTGCGTTGTCGTGCATTAGCCTTGCCTAGCCTCACCGTGCCTTGCCTTGCGTTACCCTTTCCTTGCCTTGCCGTGCATTGCCTAGCCGTGCGTTGTCGTGCCTTAGCCTTGTTTCACCTTGCCGTGGCGTGCCTTTTGTTACACTTGCCTTGCCTGTCTTTGCCTTGCCTTCCTTTCCTTCCGTTACTCTTTCCTTGCCTTGCCGTGCATTGCCTAGCCTTGCATTGTCGTGCATTATCCTTGCATCACCTGACCATGCCTTCCCCTGCGTTACCCTTTCCTTGCCTTGCCGTGCATTGCCTAGCCCTGCGTTGTCGTGCCTTAGCCTTGTTACCCCTTGCCGTGGCGTGCCTTTTGTTACACTTGCCTTGCCTGGCTTTGCCTTGCCTTCCTTTCCTTCCGTTACTCTTTCCTTGCCGTGCCGTGCATTGCCTAGCCTTGCATTGTCGTACCTTATCCTTTCCTCACCTGACCGTGCCTTCCCCTGCGTTACCCTTTCCTTGCCTTGCCGTGCATTGCCTAGCCGTGCGTTGTCGTGCCTTAGCCTTGTTACCCCTTGCCGTGCCGTTCCTTCCGTTACCCTTGCCTTCCCTTGCTTTCCCTTGCCTTCCTTGCGTTCCGTTACTCGTTGCTTGCTTTCCGTGCATTGCCTAGCCTTGCGTTGTCATGCCTTAGCCTTGCCTCGCCTGACCGTGCTTTCCCATGCGTTACCCTTTCCTTGCCTTGCCGTGCATTGCCTAGCGTGCGTTGCCGTGCCTTAGCCTTGTTTCCCCTTGCCGTGCCGTTCCTTCCGTTACACTTGCCTTTCCTTGCTTTCCCTTGCCTTCCTTACCTTCCGTTACTCTTTGCTTGCCTTCCGTGCATTGCTAGCCTTGCGTTGTCGTGCCTTAGCCTTGCCTCGCCTGAACGTGCTTTCCCATGCGTTACCCTTTCCTTGCCTTGCCGTGCATTGCCTAGCCTGCGTTGTCGTGCCTTAGCCTTGTTTCCCCTTGCCGTGCCGTTCCTTCCGTTACCCTTGCCTTTCATTGCTTTTCCTTGCCTTGCTTACCTTCCGTTACTCTTTGCTTCCCTTCCCTGCATTGCCTAGCCTTGCGTTGTCGTGCCTTAGCCTTATCTCGCCTGACCGTGCCTTCCTTTGCTTTAAGCTTTCCTTGCATTGTCGTGCATTGCCTAGCCTTGCGTTTTCGTGCATTAGCCTTGCCTAGCCTCACCGTGCCTTGCCTTGCGTTACCCTTTGCTTGCCTTGCCGTGCATTGCCTAGCCGTGCGTTGTCGTGCCTTACCCTTGTTTTCCATTGCCGTGCCGTTCCTTCCGTTACACTTGCCTTTCTTTGCTTTCCCTTGCCTTCCTTACCTTCCGTTACTCTTTGCTTGCTTTCCCTGCATTGCCTAGCCTTGCGTTGTCGTGCCTTAGCCTTATCTCGCCTGACCGTGCCTTCCTTTGCTTTAAGCTTTCCTTCCATTGTCGTGCATTGCCTAGCCTTGCGTTGTCGTGCATTAGCCTTGCCTAGCCTCACCGTGCCTTGCCTTGCGTTACCCTTTCCTTGCCTTGCCGTGCATTGCCTAGCCGTGCGTTGTCGTGCCTTAGCCTTGTTTCCCCTTGCCGTGGCGTGCCTTTTGTTACACTTGCCTTGCTGGCTTTGCCTTGCCTTCCTTTCCTTCCGTTACTCTTTCCTTGCCTTGCCGTGCATTGCCTAGCCTTGCATTGTCGTACCTTATCCTTGCCTCACCTGACCGTGCCTTCCCCTGCGTTACCCTTTCCTTGCCTTGCCGTGCATTGCCTAGCCGTGCGTTGTCGTGCCTTAGCCTTGTTACCCCTTGCCGTGCCGTTCCTTCCGTTACCCTTGCCTTCCCTTGCTTTCCCTTGCCTTCCTTGCGTTCCGTTACTCGTTGCTTGCTTTCCGTGCATTGCCTAGCCTTGCGTTGTCATGCCTTAGCCTTGCCTCGCCTGACCGTGCTTTCCCATGCGTTACCCTTTCCTTGCCTTGCCGTGCATTGCCTAGCGTGCGTTGCCGTGCCTTAGCCTTGTTTCCCCTTGCCGTGCCGTTCCTTCCGTTACACTTGCCTTTCCTTGCTTTCCCTTGCCTTCCTTACTTTCCGTTACTCTTTGCTTGCCTTCCGTGCATTGCCTAGCCTTGCGTTGTTTTGCCTTAGCCTTGCGTCGCCTGAACGTGCTTTCCCATGCGTTACCCTTTCCTTGCCTTGCCGTGCATTGCCTAGCCTGCGTTGCCGTGCCTTAGCCTTGTTTCCCCTTGCCGTGCCGTTCCTTCCGTTACCCTTGCCTTTCCTTGCTTTTCCTTGCCTTGCTTACCTTCCGTAACTCTTTGCTTGCCTTCCGTGCATTGCCTAGCCTTGCGTTGTCGTGCCTTAGCCTTATCTCGCCTGACCTTGCCTACCTTTGCTTTAAGCTTTCCTTGCATTGTCGTGCATTGCCTAGCCTTGCGTTTTCGTGCATTAGCCTTGCCTAGCCTCACCGTGCCTTGCCTTGCGTTACCCTTTGCTTGCCTTGCCGTGCATTGCCTAGCCGTGCGTTGTCGTGCCTTACCCTTGTTTTCCATTGCCGTGCCGTTCCTTCCGTTACACTTGCCTTTCTTTGCTTTCCCTTGCCTTCCTTACCTTCCGTTACTCTTTGCTTGCTTTCCCTGCATTGCCTAGCCTTGCGTTGTCGTGCCTTAGCCTTATCTCGCCTGACCGTGCCTTCCTTTGCTTTAAGCTTTCCTTGCATTGTCGTGCATTGCCTAGCCTTGCGTTGTCGTGCATTAGCCTTGCCTAGCCTCACCGTGCCTTGCCTTGCGTTACCCTTTCCTTGCCTGGCCGTGCATTGCCTAGCCGTGCGTTGTCGTGCCTTAGCCTTGTTTCCCCTTGCCGTGGCGTGCCTTTTGTTACACTTGCCTTGCCTGGCTTTGCCTTGCCTTCCTTTCCTTCCGTTACTCTTTCCTTGCCTTGCCGTGCATTGCCTAGCCTTGCATTGTCGTGCCTTATCCTTGCCTCACCTGACCGTGCCTTCCCCTGCGTTAACCTTTCCTTGCCTTGCCGTGCATTGCCTAGCCGTGCGTTGTCGTGCCTTAGCCTTGTTACCCCTTGCCGTGCCGTTCCTTCCGTTACCCTTGCCTTCCCTTGCTTTCCCTTGCCTTCCTTGCGTTCCGTTACTCGTTGCTTGCTTTCCGTGCATTGCCTAGCCTTGCGTTGTCATGCCTTAGCCTTGCCTCGCCTGACCGTGCTTTCCCATGCGTTACCCTTTCCTTGCCTTGCCGTGCATTGCCTAGCGTGCGTTGCCGTGCCTTAGCCTTGTTTCCCCTTGCCGTGCCGTTCCTTCCGTTACACTTGCCTTTCCTTGCTTTCCCTTGCCTTCCTTACTTTCCGTTACTCTTTGCTTGCCTTCCGTGCATTGCCTAGCCTTGCGTTGTCGTGCCTTAGCCTTGCGTCGCCTGAACGTGCTTTCCCATGCGTTACCCTTTCCTTGCCTTGCCGTGCATTGCCTAGCCTGCGTTGCCGTGCCTTAGCCTTGTTTCCCCTTGCCGTGCCGTTCCTTCCGTTACCCTTGCCTTTCCTTGCTTTTCCTTGCCTTGCTTACCTTCCGTTACTCTTTGCTTGCCTTCCGTGCATTGCCTAGCCTTGCGTTGTCGTGCCTTAGCCTTATCTCGCCTGACCTTGCCTTCCTTTGCATTAAGCTTTCCTTGCATTGTCGTGCATTGCCTAGCCTTGCGTTTTCGTGCATTAGCCTTGCCTAGCCTCACCGTGCCTTGCCTTGCGTTACCCTTTGCTTGCCTTGCCGTGCATTGCCTAGCCGTGCGTTGTCGTGCCTTACCCTTGTTTTCCATTGCCGTGCCGTTCCTTCCGTTACACTTGCCTTTCTTTGCTTTCCCTTGCCTTCCTTACCTTCCGTTACTCTTTGCTTGCTTTCCCTGCATTGCCTAGCCTTGCGTTGTCGTGCCTTAGCCTTATCTCGCCTGACCGTGCCTTCCTTTGCTTTAAGCTTTCCTTGCATTGTCGTGCATTGCCTAGCCTTGCGTTGTCGTGCATTAGCCTTGCCTAGCCTCACCGTGCCTTGCCTTGAGTTACCCTTTCCTTGCCTTTCCGTGCATTGCCTAGCCGTGCGTTGTCGTGCCTTAGCCTTGTTTCCCCTTGCCGTTGCGTGCCTTTTGTTACACTTGCCTTGCCTGGCTTTGCCTTGCCTTCCTTTCCTTCCGTTACTCTTTCCTTGCCTTGCCGTGCATTGCCTAGCCTTGCATTGTCGTGCCTTATCCTTGCATCACCTGACCGTGCCTTCCCCTGCGTTACCCTTTCCTTGCCTTGCCGTGCATTGCCTAGCCCTGCGTTGTCGTGCCTTAGCCTTGTTACCCCTTGCCGTGCCGTTCCTTCCGTTACCCTTGACTTCCCTTGCTTTCCCTTGTCTTCCTTGCGTTCCGTTACCCTTTGCTTGCTTTCCGTGCATTGCCTAGCCTTGCGTTGTCATGCCTTAGCCTTGACTCGCCTGACCGTGCTTTCCCATGCGTTACCCTTTCCTTGCCTTGCCGTGCATTGCCTAGCGTGCGTTGTCGTGACTTAGACTTGTTTCCCCTTGCCGTGCCGTTCCTTCCGTTACCATTGCCTTTCCTTGCTTTCCCTTGCCTTCCTTACCTTCCGTTACTCTTTGCTTGCTTTCCGTGCATTGCCTAGCCTTGCGTTGTCGTGCCTTAGCCTTGCCTCGCCTGACCGTGCCTTCCCTTGCGTTACACTTTCCTTGCCTTGACGTGCATTGCCTAGCCGTGCGTTGTCGTGCCTTAGCCTTGTTACCCCTTGCCGTGCTTTTCCTTCCGTTACCCTTGCCTTGCCTTGCTTTCCCTTGCTTCCTTACCTTCCGTTACTCCTTGCTTGCCTTCCCTGCATTGCCTAGCCTTGCGTTGTCGTGCCTTAGCCTTATCTCGCCTGACCGTGCCTTCCCTTGCTTTACCCTTTCCTTGCCTTGACGTGCATTGCCTAGCCGTGCTTGTCGTGCCTTAGCCTTGTTTCCCCTTGCCGTTCCGTTACCCTTGCCTTGCCTTGCTTAACCTTGCCTTCGAAGCCTTCCGTTAATCTTTGCTTCCCTTCCGTGCATTGCCTAGCCTTGCGTTGTCGTGCCTTAGCCTTACCTCGCCTGACCGTGCCTTGCCTTGAGTTACCCTTTGCTTGCCTTGCTGTGCATTGCCTTGCCGTGCGTTGTCGTGCATTAGCCTTGCCTAGACTCACCTTGCCTGGCCTTGCGTTAACCTTTCCTTGCCTTCCCGTGCATTGCCTAGTCGTGCGTTGTCGTGCCTTAGCCTTGTTTCCCCTTGCCGTGCAGTGAATTTTGTTACACTTGCCTTGCCTGGCTTTGCCTTGCCTTCCTTTCTTTCCGTTATTCTTTCCTTGCCTTGCCGTGCAGTGCCTAGCCTTGCGTTGTCGTGCCTTAGCCTTGCCTCGCCTGACCGTGCTTTCCCATGCGTTACCCTTTCCTTGCCTTGCCGTGCATTGCCTAGCCTGCGTTGCCGTGCCTTAGCCTTGTTTCCCCTTGCCGTGCCGTTCCTTCCGTTACCCTTGCCTTTCCTTGCTTTCCCTTGCCTTCCTTACCTTCCGTTACTCTTTGCTTGCCTTCCGTGCATTGCTAGCCTTGCGTTGTCGTGCCTTAGCCTTGCCTCGCCTGAACGTGCTTTCCCATGCGTTACCCTTTCCTTGCCTTGCCGTGCATTGCCTAGCCTGCGTTGCCGTGCCTTAGCCTTGTTTCCCCTTGCCGTGCCGTTCCTTCCGTTACCCTTGCCTTTCATTGCTTTTCCTTGCCTTGCTTACCTTCCGTTACACTTTGCTTGCCTTCCCTGCATTGCCTAGCCTTGCGTTGTTGTGCCTTAGCCTTATCTCGCCTGACCGTGCCTTCCTTTGCTTTAAGCTTTCCTTGCATTGTCGTGCATTGCCTAGCCTTGCGTTTTCGTGCATTAGCCTTGCCTAGCCTCACCGTGCCTTGCCTTGCGTTACCCTTTGCTTGCCTTGCCGTGCATTGCCTAGCCGTGCGTTGTCGTGCCTTACCCTTGTTTTCCATTGCCGTGCCGTTCCTTCCGTTACACTTGCCTTTCTTTGCTTTCCCTTGCCTTCCTTACCTTCCGTTACTCTTTGCTTGCTTTCCCTGCATTGCCTAGCCTTGTGTTGTCGTGTCTTAGCCTTATCTCCCCTGACCATGCCTTCCTTTGCTTTAAGCTTTCCTTGCATTGTCGTGCATTGCCTAGCCTTGCGTTGTCGTGCATTAGCCTTGCCTAGCCTCACCGTGCCTTGCCTTGCGTTACCCTTTCCTTGCCTTGCCGTGCATTGCCTAGCCTGCGTTGCCGTGCCTTAGCCTTGTTTCCCCTTGCCGTGCCGTTCCTTCCGTTACCCTTGCCTTTCCTTGCTTTCCCTTGCCTTCCTTACCTTCCGTTACTCTTTGCTTGCCTTCCGTGCATTGCCTAGCCTTACGTTGTCGTGCCTTAGCCTTATCTCGCCTGACCGTGCCTTCCTTTGCTTTAAGCTTTCCTTGCATTGTCGTGCATTGCCTAGCCTTGCGTTGTCATGCCTTAGCCTTGCCTCTCCTGACCGTGCTTTCCCATGCGTTACCCTTTCCTTGCCTTGCCGTGCATTGCCTAGCGTGCGTTGTCGTGCCTTAGCCTTGTTTCCCCTTGCCGTGCCGTTCCTTCCGTTACACTTGCCTTTCTTTGCTTTCCCTTGCCTTCCTTACTTTCCGTTACTCTTTGCTTGCCTTCCGTGCATTGCCTAGCCTTGCGTTGTCGTGCATTAGCCTTGCCTTGCCTCACCGTGCCTAGCCTTGCGTTGTCGTGCCTTAGCCTTATCTCGCCTGACCGTGCCTTCCTTTGCTTTAAGCTTTCCTTGCATTGTCGTGCATTGCCTAGCCTTGCGTTGTCGTGCCTTAGCCTTACCTCGCCTGACCGTGCCTTGCCTTGAGTTACCCTTTGCTTGCCTTGCCGTGCATTGCCTAGCCGTGCGTTGTCGTGCCTTAGCCTTGTTTCCCCTTGCCGTGGCGTGCCTTTTGTTACACTTGCCTTGCCTGGCTTTGCCTTGCCTTCCTTTCCTTCCGTTACTCTTTCCTTGCCTTGCCGTGCATTGCCTAGCCTTGCATTGTCGTGCCTTATCCTTGCCTCACCTGACCGTGCCTTCCCCTGCGTTACCCTTTCCTTGCCTTGCCGTGCATTGCCTAGCCGTGCGTTGTCGTGCCTTAGCCTTGTTTCCCCTTGCCGTGGCGTGCATTTTGTTACACTTGCCTTGCCTGGCTTTGCCTTGCCTTCCTTTCCTTCCGTTACTCTTTCCTTGCCTTGCCTTGCATTGCCTAGCCTTGCATTGTCGTGCCTTATCCTTGCCTCACCTGACCGTGCCTTCCCCTGCGTTACCCTTTCCTTGCCTTGCCGTGCATTGCCTAGCCTTGCGTTGTCGTGCCTTAGCCTTGTTTCCCCTTGCCGTGAGGATCCTTCCGTTACCCTTGCCTTTCCTTGCTTTCCCTTGCCTTCCTTACCTTCCGTTACTCTTTGCTTGCCTTCCGTGCATTGCTAGCCTTGCGTTGTCGTGCCTTAGCCTTGCCTCGCCTGAACGTGCTTTCCCATGCGTTACCCTTTCCTTGCCTTGCCGTGCATTGCCTAGCCTGCGTTGCCGTGCCTTAGCCTTGTTTCCCCTTGCCGTGCCGTTCCTTCCGTTACCCTTGCCTTTCCTTGCTTTTCCTTGCCTTGCTTACCTTCCGTTACTCTTTGCTTCCCTTCCCTGCATTGCCTAGCCTTGCGTTGTCGTGCCTTAGCCTTATCTCGCCTGACCGCGCTTTCCCATGCGTTACGCTTTCCTTGCATTGTCGTGCATTGCCTAGCCTTGCGTTGTCGTGCATTAGCCTTGCCTAGCCTCACCGTGCCTTGCCTTGCGTTACCCTTTCCTTGCCTTGCCGTGCATTGCCTAGCCGTGCGTTGTCGTGCCTTAGCCTTGTTTCACCTTGCCGTGGCGTGCCTTTTGTTACACTTGCCTTGCCTGGCTTTGCCTTGCCTTCCTTTCCTTCCGTTACTCTTTCCTTGCCTTGCCGTGCATTGCCTAGCCTTGCATTGTCGTGCCTTATCCTTGCATCACCTGACCACCGTGCCTTGCCTTGCGTTACTCTTTCCTTGCGTTGCCGTGCATTGCCCAGCCTTGCATTTTCGTGCCTTATCCTTGTTTCCCCTTGCCGTGGCGTGCCTTTTGTTACACTTGCCTTGCCTGGCTTTGCCTTGCCTTCCTTTCCTTCCGTTACTCTTTCCTTGCCTTGCCGTGCATTGCCTAGCCTTGCATTGTCGTACCTTATCCTTGCCTCACCTGACCGTGCCTTCCCCTGCGTTACCCTTTCCTTGCCTTGCCGTGCATTGCCTAGCCGTGCGTTGTCGTGCCTTAGCCTTGTTACCCCTTGCCGTGCCGTTCCTTCCGTTACCCTTGCCTTCCCTTGCTTTCCCTTGCCTTCCTTGCGTTCCGTTACTCGTTCCTTGCTTTCAGTGCATTGCCTAGCCTTGCGTTGTCATGCCTTAGCCTTGCCTAGCCTCACCGTGCCTTGCCTTGCGTTACCCTTTCCTTGCCTTGCCGTGCATTGCCTAGCGTGCGTTGCCGTGCCTTAGCCTTGTTTCCCCTTGCCGTGCCGTTCCTTCCGTTACACTTGCCTTTCCTTGCTTTCCCTTGCCTTCCTTACCTTCCGTTACTCTTTGCTTGCCTTCCGTGCATTGCTAGCCTTGCGTTGTCGTGCCTTAGCCTTGCCTCGCCTGACCGTGCTTTCCCATGCGTTACCCTTTCCTTGCCTTGCCGTGCATTGCCTAGCGTGCGTTGCCGTGCCTTAGCCTTGTTTCCCCTTGCCGTGCCGTTCCTTCCGTTACACTTGCCTTTCCTTGCTTTTCCTTGCCTTGCTTACCTTCCGTTACTCTTTGCTTGCCTTCCCTGCATTGCCTAGCCTTGCATTGTCGTGCCTTATCCTTGCCTCACCTGACCGTGCCTTCCCCTGCGTTACCCTTTCCTTGCCTTGCCGTGCATTGCCTAGCCGTGCGTTGTCGTGCCTTACCCTTGTTTTCCATTGCCGTGCCGTTCCTTCCGTTACACTTGCCTTCCCTTGCTTTCCCTTGCCTTCCTTGCGTTCCGTTACTCGTTGCTTGCTTTCCGTGCATTGCCTAGCCTTGCGTTGTCATGCCTTAGCCTTGTCTCGCCTGACCGTGCCTTCCTTTGCTTTACGCTTTCCTTGCATTGTAGTGCATTGCCTAGCCTTGCGTTGTCGTGCATTAGCCTTGCCTAGCCTCACCGTGCCTTGCCTTGCGTTACCCTTTCCTTGCCTTGCCGTGCATTGCCTAGCCGTGCGTTGTCGTGCCTTAGCCTTGTTTCCCCTTGCCGTGCCGTTCCTTCCGTTACACTTGCCTTTCCTTGCTTTCCCTTGCCTTCCTTACCTTCCGTTACTCTTTCTTTGCCTTGCCGTGCATTGCCTAGCCTTGCATTGTCGTGCCTTATCCTTGCATCACCTGACCGTGCCTTCCCCTGCGTTACCCTTTCCTTGCCTTGCCGTGCATTGCCTAGCCCTGCGTTGTCGTGCCTTAGCCTTGTTACCCCTTGCCGTGCCGTTCCTTCCGTTACCCTTGCCTTCCCTTGCTTTCCCTTGCCTTCCTTGCGTTCCGTTACCCTTTGCTTGCTTTCCGTGCATTGCCTAGCCTTGCGTTGTCATGCCTTAGCCTTGACTCGCCTGACCGTGCTTTCCCATGCGTTACCCTTTCCTTGCCTTGCCGTGCATTGCCTAGCCGTGCGTTGTCGTGCCTTAGCCTTGTTTCCCCTTGCCGTGTCGTTCCTTCCGTTACCCTTGCCTTCCCTTGCTTTCCCTTGCCTTCCTTGCCTTCCGTTACTCTTTGCTTGCCTTCCGTGCATTGCCTAGCCTTGCGTTGTCGTGCCTTAGCCTTGCCTCGCCTGACCGTGCCTTCCCTTGCGTTACCCTTTCCTTGCCTTGACGTGCATTGCCTAGCCGTGCGTTGTCGTGCCTTAGCCTTGTTTCCCCTTGCCGTGCGTTTCCTTCCGTTACCCTTGCCTTTCCTTGCTTTCCCTTGCCTTCCTTACCTTCCGTTACTCTTTGCTTGCCTTCCGTGCATTGCCTAGCCTTGCGTTGTCGTGCCTTAGCCTTAACTCGCCTGACCGTGCCTTCCCTTGCTTTACCCTTTCCTTGCCTTGCCGTGCATTGCCTAACCGTGCGTTGTCGTGCCTTAGCATTGTTTCCCCTTGCCGTGCCGTTCCTTCCGTTACACTTGCCTTTCCTTGCTTTCCCTTGCCTTCCTTACCTTCCGTTACTCTTTGCTTGCCTTCCGTGCATTGCCTAGCCTTGCGTTGTCGTGCCTTAGCCTTGCCTCGCCTGACCGTGCTTTCCCATGCGTTACCCTTTCCTTGCCTTGTCGTGCATTGCCTAGCCTTGCGTTGTCGTGCATTAGCCTTGCCTAGCCTCACCGTGCCTTGCCTTGCGTTACCCTTTCCTTGCCTTGCCGTGCATTGCCTAGCCGTGCGTTGTCGTGCCTTAGCCTTGTTTCCCCTTGCCGTGGCGTGCCTTTTGTTACACTTGCCTTGCCTGGCTTTGCCTTGCCTTCCTTTCCTTCCGTTACACTTTTCTTGCCTTCCGTGCATTACCTAGCCTTGCGTTGTCGTGCCTTAGCCTTGCCTCGCCTGACCGTGCCTTCCCTTGCGTTACCCTTTCCTTGCGTTGCCGTGCATTGCCTAGCCCTGCGTTGTCGTGCCTTAGCCTTGTTACCCCTTGCCGTGCGTTTCCTTCCGTTACCCTTGCCTTGCCTTCCTTTCCCTTGCTTCCTTACCTTCCGTTACTCTTTGCTTGCCTTCCTTGCATTGCTAGCCTTGCGTTGTCGTGCCTTTGCCTTGCCTCGCCTGAACGTGCTTTCCCATGCGTTTCCCTTTCTTTGCCTTGCCGGGCATGGCCTAGCCTGCGTTGCCGTGCCTTAGCCTTGTTTCCCCTTGCCGTGCCGTTCCTTCCGTTACACTTGCCTTTCCTTGCTTTCCCTTTCCTTCCTTACCTTCCGTAACTTTTTGCTTGCCTTCCTTGCATTGCTAGCCTTGCGTTGTCGTTCCTTAGCCTTGCCTCGCCTGAACGTGCTTTCCCATGCGTTACCCTTTCCTTGCATTGCCGTGCATTGCCTAGCCTTGCATTGTCGTGCATTAGCCTTGCCTTGCCTCACCGTGCCTTGCCTTGCGTTACCCTTTCCTTGCCTTGCCGTGCATTGCTTAGCCGTGCGTTGTCGTGCCTTAGCCTTGTTTCCCCTTGCCGTGGCGTGCCTTTTGTTACACTTGCCTTGCCTGGCTTTGCCTTGCCTTCCTTTCCTTCCGTTACTCTTTCCTTGCCTTGCCGTGCATTGCCTAGCCTTGCATTGTCGTGCCTTATCCTTGCATCACCTGACCGTGCCTTCCCCTGCGTTACCCTTTCCTTGCCTTGCCGTGCATTGCCTAGCCCTGCGTTGTCGTGCCTTAGCCTTGTTACCCCTTGCCGTGCCGTTCCTTCCGTTACCCTTGCCTTCACTTGCTTTCCCTTGCCTTCCTTGCGTTCCGTTACTCTTTGCTTGCTTTCCGTGCATTGCATAGCCTTGCGTTGTCATGCCCTTGCCTTGCCTCGCCTGACCGTGCTTTCACATGCGTTACCCTTTCCTTGCCTTGCCGTGCATTGCCTAGCGTGCGTTGTCGTGACTTAGACTTGTTTCCCCTTGCCGTGGCTTTCCTTCCGTTACCATTGCCTTTCCTTGCTTTCCCTTGCCTTCCTTACCTTCCGTTACTCTTTGCTTGCTTTCCCTGCATTGCCTAGCCTTGCGTTGTCGTGCCTTAGCCTTATGTCGCCTGACCGTGCCTTCCTTTGCTTTAAGCTTTCCTTGCATTGTCGTGCATTGCCCAGCCTTGCATTGTCGTGCATTAGCCTTGCCTAGCCTCACCGTGCCTTGCCTTGCGTTACTCTTTCCTTGCCTTGCCGTGCATTGCCTAGCCTTGCATTTTCGTGCCTTATCCTTCCCTCACCTGGCCGTGCCTTCCCTTGCGTTACCCTTTCCTTGCCTTGCCGTGCATTGCCTAGCCCTGCGTTGTCGTGCCTTAGCCTTGTTACCCCTTGCCGTGCCGTTCCTTCCGTTACCCTTGCCTTCCCTTGCTTTCCCTTGCCTTCCTTGCGTTCCGTTACTCTTTGCTTGCTTTCCGTGCATTGCCTAGCCTTGCGTTGTCATGCCTTAGCCTTGCCTCTCCTGACCGTGCTTTCCCATGCGTTACCCTTTCCTTGCCTTGCCGTGCATTGCCTAGCGTGCGTTGTCGTGCCTTAGCCTTGTTTCCCCTTGCCGTGCCGTTCCTTCCGTTACACTTGCCTTTCCTTGCTTTCCCTTGCCTTCCTTACCTTCCGTTACTCTTTGCTTGCCTTCCGTGCATTGCCTAGCCTTGCGTTGTCGTGCATTAGCCTTGCCTAGCCTCACCGTGCCTAGCCTTGCGTTGTCGTGCCTTAGCCTTATCTCGCCTGACCGTGCCTTCCTTTGCTTGACGCTTTCCTTGCATTGTCTTGCATTGCCTAGCCTTGCGTTGTCGTGCATTAGCCTTGCCTAGCCTCACCGTGCCTTGCCTTGCGTTACCCTTTCCTTGCCTTGCCGTGCATTGCCTAGCCGTGCGTTGTCGTGCCTTAGCCTTGTTTCACTTTGCCGTGGCGTGCCTTTTGTTACACTTGCCTTGCCTGGCTTTGCCTTGCCTTCCTTTCCTTCCGTTACTCTTTATTTGCCTTGCCGTGCATTGCCTAGCCTTGCATTGTCGTGCCTTATCCTTGCATCACCTGACCGTGCCTTCCCCTGCGTTACCCTTTCCTTGCCTTGCCGTGCATTGCCTAGCCGTGCGTTGTCGTGCCTTAGCCTTGTTACCCCTTGCCGTGCCGTTCCTTCCGTTACCCTTGCCTTCCCTTGCTTTCCCTTGCCTTCCTTGCGTTCCGTTACTCGTTGCTTGCTTTCAGTGCATTGCCTAGCCTTGCGTTGTCATGCCTTAGCCTTGCCTCGCCTGACCGTGATTTCCCATGCGTTACCCTTTCCTTGCCTTGCCGTGCATTGCCCAGCGTGCGTTGCCGTGCCTTAGCCTTGTTTCCCCTTGCCGTGCCGTTCCTTCCGTTACCCTTGCCTTTCCTTGCTTTCCCTTGCCTTCCTTACCTTCCGTTACTCTTTGCTTGCCTTCCGTGCATTGCTAGCCTTGCGTTGTCGTGCCTTAGCCTTGCCTCGCCTGAACGTGCTTTCCCATGCGTTACCCTTTCCTTGCCTTGCCGTGCATTGCCTAGCCTGCGTTGCCGTGCCTTAGCCTTGTTTCCCCTTGCCGTGCCGTTCCTTCCGTTACCCTTGCCTTTCCTTGCTTTTCCTTGCCTTGCTTACCTTCCGTTACTCTTTGCTTCCCTTCCCTGCATTGCCTAGCCTTGCGTTGTCGTGCCTTAGCCTTATCTCGCCTGACCGTGCCTTCCTTTGCTTCAAGCTTTCCTTGCATTGTCGTGCATTGCCTAGCCTTGCGTTGTCGTGCATTAGCCTTGCCTAGCCTCACCGTGCTTTTCCATGCGTTACCCTTTCCTTGCCTGGCCGTGCATTGCCTAGCCCTGCGTTGTCGTGCCTTAGCCTTGTAACCCCTTGCCGTGCGTTTCCTTCCGTTACCCTTGCCTTGCCTTGCTTTCCCTTGCTTGGCCTTGCTTTCCTTGCCTTCCGTTACTCTTTGCTTGCCTTCCTTGCATTGCCTAGGCTTGCGTTGTCGTGCCTTAGCCTTGCCTCGCCTGAACGTGCTTTCCCATGCGTTACCCTTTCTTTGCCTTGCCGGGCAATGCCTAGCCTGCGTTGCCGTGCCTTAGCCTTGTTTCCCCTTTGCCGTGCCGTTCCTTCCGTTACCCTTGCCTTTCCTTGCTTTTCCTTGCCTTGCTTACCTTCCGTTACTCTTTGCTTCCCTTCCCTGCATTGCCTAGCCTTGCGTTGTCGTGCCTTAGCCTTATCTCGCCTGACCGTGCCTTCCTTTGCTTTAAGCTTTCCTTGCATTGTCGTGCATTGCCTAGCCTTGCGTTGTCGTGCATTAGCCTTGCCTAGCCTCACCGTGCCTTGCCTTGCGTTACACTTTCCTTGCCTTGCCGTGCATTGCCTAGCCGTGCGTTGTCGTGCCTTAGCCTTGTTTACCCTTGCCGTGGCGTGCCTTTTGTTACACTTCCCTTGCCTGGCTTTGCCTTGCCTTCCTTTCCTTCCGTTACTCTTTCCTTGCCTTGCCCTGCATTGCCTAGCCTTGCATTGTCGTGCCTTATCCTTGCATCACCTGACCGTGCCTTCCCCTGCGTTACCCTTTCCTTGCCTTGCCGTGCATTGCCTAGCCCTGCGTTGTCATGCCTTAGCCTTGCATCGCCTGACCGTGCTTTCCCATGCGTTACCCTTTCCTTGCCTTGCCGTGCATTGCCTAGCGTGCGTTGTCGTGCCTTAGCCTTGTTTCCCCTTGCCGTGCCGTTCCTTCCGTTACACTTGCCTTTCCTTGCTTTCCCTTGCCTTCCTTACCTTCCGTTACTCTTTGCTTGCCTTCCGTGCATTGCCTAGCCTTGCGTTAGCTTTCCTTAGCCTTGCCTCGCCTGACCGTGCTTTCCCATGCGTTACCCTTTCCTTGCCTTGCCGTGCATTGCCTAGCCTGCGTTGCCGTGCCTTAGCCTTGTTTCCCCTTGCCGTGCCGTTCCTTCCGTTACCCTTGCCTTTACTTGCTTTTCCTTGCCTTGCTTACCTTCCGTTACTCTTTGCTTCCATTCCCTGCATTGCCTAGCCTTGCGTTGTCGTGCCTTAGCCTTATCTCGCCTGACCGTGCCGTCCTTTGCTTTAAGCTTTCCTTGCATTGTCGTGCATTGCCTAGCCTTGCGTTGTCGTGCATTAACCTTGCCTAGCCTCACCGTGCCTTGCCTTGCGTTACCCTTTCCTTGCCTTGCCGTGCATTGCCTAGCCGTGCGTTGTCGTGCCTTAGCCTTGTTTCCCCTTGCCGTGGCGTGCCTTTCGTTACACTTGCCTTGCCGGGCTATGCCTTGCCTTCCTTTCCTTCCGTTACTCTTTCCTTGCCTTGCCGTGCATTGCCTAGCCTTGCATTGTCGTGCCTTATCCTTGCATCACCTGACCGTGCCTTCCCCTGCGTTACCCTTTCCTTGCCTTGCCGTGCATTGCCTAGCCCTGCGTTGTCGTGCCTTAGCCTTGTTACACCTTGCCGTGCCGTTCCTTCCGTTACCATTGCCTTTCCTTGCTTTCCCTTGCCTTCCTTACCTTCCGTTACTCTTTGCTTGCTTTCCCTGCATTGCCTAGCCTTGCGTTGTCGTGCCTTAGCCTTATCTCGCCTGACCGTGACTTCCTTTGCTTTAAGCTTTCCTTGCATTGTCGTGCATTGCCTAGCCTTGCATTGTCGTGCATTAGCCTTGCCTAGCCTCACCGTGCCTTGCCTTGCGTTACTCTTTCCTTGCCTTGCCGTGCATTGCCTAGCCTTGCATTTTCGTGCCTTATCCTTCCCTCACATGGCCGTGCCTTCCCTTGCGTTACCCTTTCCTTGCCTTGCCGTGCATTGCCTAGCCCTGCGTTGTCGTGCCTTACCCTTGTTACCCCTTGCCGTGCCGTTCCTTCCGTTACCCTTGCCTTCCCTTGCTTTCCCTTGCCTTCCTTGCGTTCCGTTACTCTTTGCTTGCTTTCCGTGCATTGCCTAGCCTTGCGTTGTCATGCCTTAGCCTTGCCTCTCCTGACCGTGCTTTCCCATGCGTTACCCTTTCCTTGCCTTGCCGTGCATTGCCTAGCGTGCGTTGTCGTGCCTTAGCCTTGTTTCCCCTTGCCGTGCCGTTCCTTCCGTTACACTTGCCTTTCCTTCCTTTCCCTTGCCTTCCTTACCTTCCGTTACTCTTTGCTTGCCTTCCGTGCATTGCCTAGCCTTGCGTTGTCGTGCATTAGCCTTGCCTAGCCTCACCGTGCCTAGCCTTGCGTTGTCGTGCCTTAGCCTTATCTCGCCTGACCGTGCCTTCCTTTGCTTTAAGCTTTCCTTGCATTGTCGTGCATTGCCTAGTCTTGCGTTGTCGTGCATTAGCCTTGCCTAGCCTCACCGTGCCTTGCCTTGCGTTACCCTTTCCTTGCCTTGCCGTGCATTGCCTAGCCGTGCGTTGTCGTGCCTTAGCCTTGTTTCCCCTTGCCGTGGCGTGCCTTTTGTTACACTTGCCTTGCCTGGCTTTGCCTTGCCTTCCTTTCCTTCCGTTACTCTTTCCTTGCCTTGCCGTGCATTGCCTAGCCTTGCATTGTCGTACCTTATCCTTGCCTCACCTGACCGTGCCTTCCCCTGCGTTACCCTTTCCTTGCCTTGCCGTGCATTGCCTAGCCGTGCGTTGTCGTGCCTTAGCCTTGTTACCCCTTGCCGTGCCGTTCCTTCCGTTACCCTTGCCTTCCCTTGCTTTCCCTTGCCTTCCTTGCGTTCCGTTACTCGTTGCTTGCTTTCCGTGCATTGCCTAGCCTTGCGTTGTCATGCCTTAGCCTTGCCTCGCCTGACCGTGCTTTCCCATGCGTTACCCTTTCCTTGCCTTGCCGTGCATTGCCTAGCGTGCGTTGCCGTGCCTTAGCCTTGTTTCCCCTTGCCGTGCCGTTCCTTCCGTTACACTTGCCTTTCCTTGCTTTCCCTTGCCTTCCTTACTTTCCGTTACTCTTTGCTTGCCTTCCGTGCATTGCCTAGCCTTGCGTTGTTTTGCCTTAGCCTTGCCTCGCCTGAACGTGCTTTCCCATGCGTTACCCTTTCCTTGCCTTGCCGTGCATTGCCTAGCCTGCGTTGCCGTGCCTTAGCCTTGTTTCCCCTTGCCGTGCCGTTCCTTCCGTTACCCTTGCCTTTCCTTGCTTTTCCTTGCCTTGCTTACCTTCCGTTACTCTTTGCTTGCCTTCCGTGCATTGCCTAGCCTTGCGTTGTCGTGCCTTAGCCTTATCTCGCCTGACCTTGCCTTCCTTTGCTTTAAGCTTTCCTTGCATTGTCGTGCATTGCCTAGCCTTGCGTTTTCGTGCATTAGCCTTGCCTTGCCATGCCGTGCCTTGCCTTGCGTTACCCTTTGCTTGCCTTTCCGTGCATTGCCTAGCCGTGCGTTGTCGTGCCTTACCCTTGTTTTCCATTGCCGTGCCGTTCCTTCCGTTACACTTGCCTTTCTTTGCTTTCCCTTGCCTTCCTTGCCTTCCGTTACTCTTTGCTTGCCTTCCCTGCATTGCCTAGCCTTGCGTTGTCGTGCCTTAGCCTTGCCTAGCCTCACCGTGCCTTGCCTTGCGTTACCCTTTCCTTGCCTTCCCGTGCATTGCCTAGTCGTGCGTTGTCGTGCCTTAGCCTTGTTTCCCCTTGCCGTGCAGTGAATTTTGTTACACTTGCCTTGCCTGGCTTTGCCTTGCCTTCCTTTCTTTCCGTTATTCTTTCCTTGCCTTGCCGTGCATTGCCTAGCCCTGCGTTGTCATGCCTTAGCCTTGCCTCTCCTGACCGTGCTTTCCCATGCGTTACCCTTTCCTTGCCTTGCCGTGCATTGCCTAGCGTGCGTTGTCGTGCCTTAGCCTTGTTACCCCTTGCCGTGCCGTTCCTTCCGTTAACCTTGCCTTCCCTTGCTTTCCCTTGCCTTCCTTGCGTTCCGTTACTCTTTGCTTCCCTTCCGTGCATTGCCTAGCCTTGCGTTGTCGTGCATTAGCCTTGCCTAGCCTCACCGTGCCTAGCCTTGCGTTGTCGTGCCTTAGCCTTATCTCGCCTGACCGTGCCTTCCTTTGCTTTACGCTTTCCTTGCATTGTCGTGCATTGCCTAGCCTTGCGTTGTCGTGCATTAGCCTTGCCTAGCCTCATCGTGCCTTGCCTTGCGTTACCCTTTCCTTGCCTTGCCGTGCATTGCCTAGCCGTGCGTTGTCGTGCCTTAGCCTTGTTTCCCCTTGCCGTGGCGTGCCTTTTGTTACACTTGCCTTGCCTGGCTTTGCCTTGCCTTCCTTTCCTTCCGTTACTCTTTCCTTGCCTTGCCGTGCATTGCCTAGCCTTGCATTGTCGTGCCTTATCCTTGCATCACCTGACCGTGCCTTCCCCTGCGTTACCCTTTCCTTGCCTTGCCGTGCATTGCCTAGCAGTGCGTTGTCGTGCCTTAGCCTTGTTTTCCCTTGCCGTGGCGTGCATTTTGTTACACTTGCCTTGCCTGACTTTGCCTTGCCTTCCTTTCCTTCCGTTACTCTTTCCTTGCCTTGCCGTGCATTGCCTAGCCTTGCATTGTCGTACCTTATCCTTGCCTCACCTGACCGTGCCTTCCCCTGCGTTAACCTTTCCTTGCCTTGCCGTGCATTGCCTAGCCGTGCGTTGTCGTGCCTTAGCCTTGTTACCCCTTGCAGTGCCGTTCCTTCCGTTTCCCTTGCCTTCACTTGCTTTCCCTTGCCTTCCTTGCGTTCCGTTACTCTTTGCTTGCTTTCCGTGCATTGCCTAGCCTTGCGTTGTCGTGCATTAGCCTTGCCTAGCCTCACCGTGCCTTGCCTTGCGTTACTCTTTCCTTGCCTTGCCGTGCATTGCCTAGCCTTGCATTTTCGTGCCTTATCCTTCCCTCACCTGGCCGTGCCTTCCCTTGCGTTACCCTTTCCTTGCCTTGCCGTGCATTGCCTAGCCCTGCGTTGTGGTGCCTTAGCCTTGTTTCCCCTTGCCGTGCCGTTCCTTCGGTTACCCTTGCCTTCCCTTGCTTTCCCTTGCCTTCCTTGCGTTCCGTTACTCTTTGCTTGCTTTCCGTGCATTGCCTAGCCTTGCGTTGTCATGCCTTAGCCTTGCCTCGCCTGACCGTGCTTTCCCATGCGTTACCCTTTCCTTGCCTTGCCGTGCATTGCCTAGCGTGCGTTGTCGTGCCTTAGCATTGTTTCCCCTTGCCGTGCCGTTCCTTCCGTTACACTTGCCTTTCCTTGCTTTCCCTTGCCTTCCTTACTTTCCGTTACTCTTTGCTTGCCTTCCGTGCATTGCCTAGCCTTGCGTTGTCGTGCATTAGCCTTGCCTAGCCTCACCGTGCCTAGCCTTGCGTTGTCGTGCCTTAGCCTTATCTCGCCTGACCGTGCCTTCCTTTGCTTGACGCTTTCCTTGCATTGTCTTGCATTGCCTAGCCTTGCGTTGTCGTGCATTAGCCTTGCCTAGCCTCACCGTGCCTTGCCTTGCGTTACCCTTTCCTTGCCTTGCCGTGCATTGCCTAGCCGTGCGTTGTCGTGCCTTAGCCTTGTTTCACCTTGCCATAGCCTTGCTTGCGTTGCCTTGCTTTGCCTTGCCTTCCTTGCCTTCCGTTACTCTTTCCTTGCCTTGCCGTGCATTGCCTAGCCTTGCATTGTCGTGCCTTATCCTTGCATCACCTGACCGTGCCTTCCCCTGCGTTACCCTTTCCTTGCCTTGCCGTGCATTGCCTAGCCGTGCGTTGTCGTGCCTTAGCCTTGTTTCCCCTTGCCGTGCCGTTCCTTCCGTTACCCTTGCCTTCCCTTGCTTTCCCTTGCCTTCCTTGCGTTCCGTTACTCGTTGCTTGCTTTCAGTGCATTGCCTAGCCTTTTCGTTGTCATGCCTTAGCCTTGCCTCGCCTGACCGTGATTTCCCATGCGTTACCCTTTCCTTGCCTGGCCGTGCATTGCCTAGCCCTGCGTTGTCGTGCCTTAGCCTTGTAACCCCTTGCCGTGCGTTTCCTTCCGTTACCCTTGCCTTGCCTTCCTTTCCCTTGCTTCCTTACCTTCCGTTACTCTTTGCTTGCCTTCCTTGCATTGCTAGCCTTGCGTTGTCGTGCCTTAGCCTTGCCTCGCCTGAACGTGCTTTCCCATGCGTTACCCTTTCTTTGCCTTGCCGGGCATTGCCTAGCCTGCGTTGCCGTGCCTTAGCATTGTTTCCCCTTTGCCGTGCCGTTCCTTCCGTTACCCTTGCCTTTCCTTGCTTTTCCTTGCCTTGCTTACCTTCCGTTACTCTTTGCTTCCCTTCCCTGCATTGCCTAGCCTTGCGTTGTCGTGCCTTAGCCTTATCTCGCCTGACCGTGCCTTCCTTTGCTTTAAGCTTTCCTTGCATTGTCGTGCATTGCCTAGCCTTGCGTTGTCGTGCATTAGCCTTGCCTAGCCTCACCGTGCCTTGCCTTGCGTTACACTTTCTTTGCCTTGCCGTGCATTGCCTAGCCGTGCGTTGTCGTGCCTTAGCCTTGTTTCCCCTTGCCGTGGCGTGCCTTTTGTTACACTTCCCTTGCCTGGCTTTGCCTTGCCTTCCTTTCCTTCCGTTACTCTTTCCTTGCCTTGCCGTGCATTGCCTAGCCTTGCATTGTCGTGCCTTATCCTTGCATCACCTGACCGTGCCTTCCCCTGCGTTACCCTTTCCTTGCCTTGCCGTGCATTGCCTAGCCCTGCGTTGTCGTGCCTTAGCCTTGTTACCCCTTGCAGTGCCGTTCCTTCCGTTACCCTTGCCTTCACTTGCTTTCCCTTGCCTTCCTTGCGTTCCGTTACTCTTTGCTTGCTTTCCGTGCATTGCCTAGCCTTGCGTTGTCATGCCCAGCCTTGCCTCGCCTGACCGTGCTTTCCCATGCGTTACCCTTTCCTTGCCTTGCCGTGCATTGCCTAGCGTGCGTTGTCGTGCCTTAGCCTTGTTTCCCCTTGCCGTGCCGTTCCTTCCGTTACACTTTCCTTTCCTTGCTTTCCCTTTCCTTCCTTACCTTCCGTAACTCTTTGCTTGCCTTCCTTGCATTGCTAGCCTTGCGTTGTCGTTCCTTAGCCTTGCCTCGCCTGAACGTGCTTTCCCATGCGTTACCCTTTCCTTGCCTTGCCGTGCATTGCCTAGCCTGCGTTGCCGTGCCTTAGCCTTGTTTCCCCTTGCCGTGCCGTTCCTTCCGTTACCCTTGCCTTTCCTTGCTTTTCCTTGCCTTGCTTACCTTCCGTTACTCTTTGCTTCCCTTCCCTGCATTGCCTAGCCTTGCGTTGTCGTGCCTTATCCTTGCATCACCTGACCGTGCCTTCCCCTGCGTTACCCTTTCCTTGCCTTGCCGTGCATTGCCTAGCCCTGCGTTGTCGTGCCTTAACCTTGTTACCCCTTGCCGTGCCGTTCCTTCCGTTACCCTTGCCTTTCCTTGCTTTCCCTTGCCTTCCTTACCTTCCGTTACTCTTTGCTTGCTTTCCCTGCATTGCCTAGCCTTGCGTTGTCGTGCCTTAGCCTTATCTCGCCTGACCGTGACTTCCTTTGCTTTAAGCTTTCCTTGCATTGTCGTGCATTGCCTAGCCTTGCGTTGTCGTGCATTAGCCTTGCCTAGCCTCACCGTGCCTTGCCTTGCGTTACTCTTTCCTTGCCTTGCCGTGCATTGCCTAGCCTTGCATTGTCGTGCCTTATCCTTGCCTCACCTGGCCGTGCCTTCCCTTGCGTTACCCTTTCCTTGCCTTGCCGTGCATTGCCTAGCCCTGCGTTGTCGTGCCTTAGCCTTGTTTCCCCTTGCCGTGCCGTTCCTTCCGTTACCCTTGACTTCCCTTGCTTTCCCTTGCCTTCCTTGCGTTCCGTTACTCTTTGCTTGCTTTCCGTGCATTGCCTAGCCTTGCGTTGTCATGCCTTAGCCTTGCCTCTCCTGACCGTGCTTTCCCATGCGTTACCCTTTCCTTGCCTTGCCGTGCATTGCCTAGCGTGCGTTGTCGTGCCTTAGCCTTGTTTCCCCTTGCCGTGCCGTTCCTTCCGTTACACTTGCCTTTCCTTCCTTTCCCTTGCCTTCCTTGCATTCCGTTACTCTTTTCTTGCCTTCCGTGCATTACCTAGCCTTGCGTTGTCGTGCCTTAGCCTTGCCTCGCCTGACCGTGCCTAGCCTTGCGTTGTCGTGCCTTAGCCTTGCCTCGCCTGACCGTGCCTTCCCTTGCTTTACCCTTTCCTTGCATTGTCGTGCATTGCCTAGCCTTGCGTTGTCGTGCATTAGCCTTGCCTAGCCTCACCGTGCCTTGCCTTGCGTTACCCTTTCCTTGCCTTGCCGTGCATTGCCTAGCCGTGCGTTGTCGTGCCTTAGCCTTGTTTCCCCTTGCCGTGGCGTGCCTTTTGTTACACTTGCCTTGCCTGGCTTTGCCTTGCCTTCCTTTCCTTCCGTTACTCTTTGCTTGCCTTCCGTGCATTGCCTAGTCTTCCGTTGTCGTACCTTATCCTTGCCTCACCTGACCGTGCCTTCCCCTGCGTTACCCTTTCCTTGCCTTGCCGTGCATTGCCTAGCCCTGCGTTGTCGTGCCTTAGCCTTGTTACCCCTTGCCGTGCCGTTCCTTCCGTTACCCTTGCCTTCCCTTGCTTTCCCTTGCCTTCCTTGCGTTCCGTTACTCGTTGCTTGCTTTCCGTGCATTGCCTAGCCTTGCGTTGTCATGCCTTAGCCTTGCCTCGCCTGACCGTGCTTTCCCATGCGTTACCCTTTCCTTGCCTTGCCGTGCATTGCCTAGCGTGCGTTGCCGTGCCTTAGCCTGGTTTCCCCTTGCCGTGCCGTTCCTTCCGTTACACTTGCCTTTCCTTGCTTTCCCTAGCCTTCCTTACTTTCCGTTACTCTTTGCTTGCCTTCCGTGCATTGCCTAGCCTTGCGTTGTTTTGCCTTAGCCTTGCCTCGCCTGAACGTGCTTTCCCATGCGTTACCCTTTCCTTGCCTTGCCGTGCATTGCCTAGCCTGCGTTGCCGTGCCTTAGCCTTGTTTCCCCTTGCCGTGCCGTTCCTTCCGTTACCCTTGCCTTTCCTTGCTTTTCCTTGCCTTGCTTACCTTCCGTTACTCTTTGCTTGCCTTCCGTGCATTGCCTAGCCTTGCGTTGTCGTGCCTTAGCCTTATCTCGCCTGACCTTGCCTTCCTTTGCTTTAAGCTTTCCTTGCATTGTCGTGCATTGCCTAGCCTTGCGTTTTCGTGCATTAGCCTTGCCTAGCCTCACCGTGCCCTGCCTTGCGTTACCCTTTGCTTGCCTTGCCGTGCATTGCCTATCCGTGCGTTGTCGTGCCTTACCCTTGTTTTCCATTGCCGTGCCGTTCCTTCCGTTACACTTGACTTTCTTAGCTTTCCCTTGCCTTCCTTACCTTCCGTTACTCTTTGCTTGCTTTCCCTGCATTGCCTAGCCTTGCGTTGTCGTGCCTTAGCCTTGTCTCGCCTGACCGTGCCTTCCTTTGCTTTAAGCTTTCCTTGCATTGTCGTGCATTGCCTAGCCTTGCGTTGTCGTGCATTAGCCTTGCCTAGCCTCACCGTGCCTTGCCTTGCGTTACCCTTTCCTTGCCTTGCCGTGCATTGCCTAGCCGTGCGTTGTCGTGCCTTAGCCTTGTTTCCCCTTGCCGTGGCGTGCCTTTTGTTACACTTGCCTTGCCTGGCTTTGCCTTGCCTTCCTTTCCTTCCGTTACTCTTTCCTTGCCTTGCCGTGCATTGCCTAGCCTTGCATTGTCGTGCCTTATCCTTGCATCACCTGACCGTGCCTTCCCCTGCGTTACCCTTTCCTTGCCTTGCCGTGCATTGCCTAGACCTGCGTTGTCGTGCCTTAGCCTTGTTACCCCTTGCCGTGCCGTTCCTTCCGTTACCCTTGCCTTCCCTTGCTTTCCCTTGCCTTCCTTGCATTCCGTTACTCTTTTCTTGCCTTCCGTGCATTACCTAGCCTTGCGTTGTCGTGCCTTAGCCTTGACTCGCCTGACCGTGCCTTCCCTTGCGTTACCCTTTCCTTGCCTTGCCGTGCCTTGCCTAGCCGTGCGTTGTCGTGACTTAGCCTTGTTTCCCCTTGCCGTGCCGTTCCTTCCGTTACCCTTGCCTTGCCTTGCTTTCCCTTGCCTTCCTTGCCTTCCGTTACTCTTTTCTTGCCTTCCGTGCATTACCTAGCCTTGCGTTGTCGTGCCTTAGCCTTGCCTCGCCTGACCGTGCCTTCCCTTGCGTTACCCTTTCCTTGCCTTGCCGTGCATTGCCTAGCCGTGCGTTGTCGTGCCTTAGCCTTGTTTCCCCTTGCCGTGCCTTTCCTTCCGTTACCCTTGCCTTGCCTTGCTTTCCCTTGCCTTCCTTGCCTTCCGTTACTCTTTGCTTGCCTTCCGTGCATTGCCTAGCCTTGCGTTGTCGTGCCTTAGCCTTATCTCGCCTGACCGTGCCTTCCCTTGCTTTACCCTTTCCTTGCCTTGCCGTGCATTGCCTAACCGTGCGTTGTCGTGCCTTAGCCTTGTTACCCCTTGCAGTGCCGTTCCTTCCGTTACCCTTGCCTTCACTTGCTTTCCCTTGCCTTCCTTGCGTTCCGTTACTCTTTGCTTGCTTTCCGTGCATTGCCTAGCCTTGCGTTGTCATGCCTTAGCCTTGCCTCTCCTGACCGTGCTTTCCCATGCGTTACCCTTTCCTTGCCTTGCCGTGCATTGCCTAGCGTGCGTTGTCGTGCCTTAGCCTTGTTTCCCCTTGCCGTGCCGTTCCTTCCGTTACACTTGCCTTTCCTTGCTTTCCCTTGCATTCCTTACTTTCCGTTACTCTTTGCTTGCCTTCCGTGCATTGCCTAGCCTTGCGTTGTCGTGCATTAGCCTTGCCTATCCTCACCGTGCCTAGCCTTGCGTTGTCGTGCCTTAGCCTTGCCTCGCCTGACCGTGCCTTGCCTTGCGTTACCCTTTCCTTGCCTTGCCGTGCATTGCCTAGCCTTGCGTTGTCGTGCATTAGCCTTGCCTAGCCTGACCGTGCCTTGCCTTGCGTTACCCTTTCCTTGCCTTGCCGTGCATTGCCTAGCCGTGCGTTGTCGTGCCTTAGCCTTGTTTCACCTTGCCGTGGCGTGCCTTTTGTTACACTTGCCTTGCCTGGCTTTGCCTTGCCTTCCTTTCCTTCCGTTACTCTTTATTTGCCTTGCCGTGCATTGCCTAGCCTTGCATTGTCGTGCCTTATCCTTGCATCACCTGACCGTGCCTTCCCCTGCGTTACCCTTTCCTTGCCTTGCCGTGCATTGCCTAGCAGTGCGTTGTCGTGCCTTAGCCTTGTTTCCCCTTGCCGTGCCGTTCCTTCCGTTACCCTTGCCTTGCCTTGCTTTCCCTTGCCTTCCTTACCTTCCTTTACTCTTTGCTTGCCTTCCGTGCATTGCTAGCCTTGCGTTGTCGTGCCTTAGCCTTGCCTCGCCTGAACGTGCTTTCCCATGCGTTACCCTTTCCTTGACTTGCCGTGCATTGCCTAGCCTGCGTTGCCGTGCCTTAGCCTTGTTTCCCCTTGCCGTGCCGTTCCTTCCGTTACCCTTGCCTTTCCTTGCTTTTCCTTGCCTTCCTTACCTTCCGTTACTCTTTGCTTCCCTTCCCTGCATTGCCTAGCCTTGCGTTGTCGTGCCTTAGCCTTATCTCGCCTGACCGTGCCTTCCTTTGCTTCAAGCTTTCCTTGCATTGTCGTGCATTGCCTAGCCTTGCGTTGTCGTGCATTAGCCTTGCCTAGCCTCACCGTGCTTTTCCATGCGTTACCCTTTCCTTGCCTTGCCGTGCATTGCCTAGCCCTGCGTTGTCGTGCCTTAGCCTTGTTACCCCTTGCCGTGCCGTTCCTTCCGTTACCCTTGCCTTGCCTTGCTTTCCCTTGCCTTCCTTACCTTCCGTTACTCTTTGCTTGCCTTCCTTGCATTGCTAGCCTTGCGTTGTCGTGCCTTAGCCTTGCCTCGCCTGAACGTGCTTTCCCATGCGTTACCCTTTCTTTGCCTTGCCGGGCATTGCCTAGCCTGCGTTGCCGTGCCTTAGCCTTGTTTCCCCTTTGCCGTGCCGTTCCTTCCGTTACCCTTGCCTTTCCTTGCTTTCCCTTGCCTTCCTTACCTTCCGTTACTCTTTGCTTCCCTTCCCTGCATTGCCTAGCCTTGCATTGTCGTGCCTTAGCCTTATCTCGCCTGACCGTGCCTTCCTTTGCTTTAAGCTTTCCTTGCATTGTCGTGCATTGCCTAGCCTTGCGTTGTCGTGCATTAGCCTTGCCTAGCCTCACCGTGCCTTGCCTTGCGTTACACTTTCCTTGCCTTGCCGTGCATTGCCTAGCCGTGCGTTGTCGTGCCTTAGCCTTGTTTCCCCTTGCCGTGGCGTGCCTTTTGTTACACTTCCCTTGCCTGGCTTTGCCTTGCCTTCCTTTCCTTCCGTTACTCTTTCCTTGCCTTGCCGTGCATTGCCTAGCCTTGCATTGTCGTGCCTTATCCTTGCATCACCTGACCGTGCCTTCCCCTGCGTTACCCTTTCCTTGCCTTGCCGTGCATTGCCTAGCCCTGCGTTGTCGTGCCTTAGCCTTGTTACCCCTTGCAGTGCCGTTCCTTCCGTTACCCTTGCCTTCACTTGCTTTCCCTTGCCTTCCTTGCGTTCCGTTACTCTTTGCTTGCTTTCCGTGCATTGCCTAGCCTTGCGTTGTCATGCCCTAGCCTTGCCTCGCCTGACCGTGCTTTCCCATGCGTTACCCTTTCCTTGCCTTGCCGTGCATTGCCTAGCGTGCGTTGTCGTGCCTTAGCCTTGTTTCCCCTTGCCGTGCCGTTCCTTCCGTTACACTTTCCTTTCCTTGCTTTCCCTTTCCTTCCTTACCTTCCGTAACTCTTTGCTTGCGTTCCTTGCATTGCTAGCCTTGCGTTGTCGTTCCTTAGCCTTGCCTCGCCTGAACGTGCTTTCCCATGCGTTACCCTTTCCTTGCCTTGCCGTGCATTGCCTAGCCTGCGTTGCCGTGCCTTAGCCTTGTTTCCCCTTGCCGTGCCGTTCCTTCCGTTACCCTTGCCTTTCCTTGCTTTTCCTTGCCTTGCTTACCTTCCGTTACTCTTTGCTTCCCTTCCCTGCATTGCCTAGCCTTGCGTTGTCGTGCCTTAGCCTTATCTCGCCTGACCGTGCCTTCCTTTGCTTTAAGCTTTCCTTGCATTGTCGTGCATTGCCTAGCCTTGCGTTGTCGTGCATTAACCTTGCCTAGCCTCACCGTGCCTTGCCTTCCGTTACCCTTTCCTTGCCTTGCCGTGCATTGCCTAGCCGTGCGTTGTCGTGCCTTAGCCTTGTTTCCCCTTGCCGTGGCGTGCCTTTTGTTACACTTGCCTTGCCTGGCTATGCCTTGCCTTCCTTTCCTTCCGTTACTCTTTCCTTGCCTTGGGGTGCATTGCCTAGCCTTGCGTTGTCATGCCTTAGCCTTGCATCACCTGACCGTGCCTTCCCCTGCGTTACCCTTTCCTTGCCTTGCCGTGCATTGCCTAGCCCTGCGTTGTCGTGCCTTAGCCTTGTTACCCCTTGCCGTGCCGTTCCTTCCGTTACCATTGCCTTTCCTTGCTTTCCCTTGCCTTCCTTACCTTCCGTTACTCTTTGCTTGCTTTCCCTGCATTGCCTAGCCTTGCGTTGTCGTGCCTTAGCCTTATCTCGCCTGACCGTGCCTTCCTTTGCTTTAAGCTTTCCTTGCATTGTCGTGCATTGCCTAGCCTTGCATTGTCGTGCATTAGCCTTGCCTAGCCTCACCGTGCCTTGCCTTGCGTTACCCTTTCCTTGCCTTGCCGTGCATTGCCTAGCCGTGCGTTGTCGTGCCTTAGCCTTGTTTCCCCTTGCCGTGGCGTGCCTTTTGTTACACTTCCCTTGCCTGGCTTTGCCTTGCCTTCCTTTCCTTCCGTTACTCTTTCCTTGCCTTGCCGTGCATTGCCTAGCCTTGCATTGTCGTGCCTTATCCTTGCATCACCTGACCGTGCCTTCCCCTGCGTTACCCTTTCCTTGCCTTGCCGTGCATTGCCTAGCCCTGCGTTGTCGTGCCTTAGCCTTGTTACCCCTTGCCGTGCCGTTCCTTCCGTTACCCTTGCCTTCACTTGCTTTCCCTTGCCTTCCTTGCGTTCCGTTACTCTTTGCTTGCTTTCCGTGCATTGCCTAGCCTTGCGTTGTCATGCCCTAGCCTTG
Organism: Macrotis lagotis; assembly: GCF_037893015.1. Classification (NCBI taxonomy): domain Eukaryota; kingdom Metazoa; phylum Chordata; class Mammalia; order Peramelemorphia; family Peramelidae; genus Macrotis; species Macrotis lagotis. The sequence continues at coordinate 62,244 of NW_027422331.1, forward strand.
CCTCGCCTGACCGTGCTTTCCCATGCGTTACCCTTTCCTTGCCTTGCCGTGCATTGCCTAGCGTGCGTTGTCGTGCCTTAGCCTTGTTTCCCCTTGCCGTGCCGTTCCTTCCGTTACACTTTCCTTTCCTTGCTTTCCCTTTCCTTCCTTACCTTCCGTAACTCTTTGCTTGCCTTCCTTGCATTGCTAGCCTTGCGTTGTCGTTCCTTAGGCTTGCCTCGCCTGAACGTGCTTTCCCATGCGTTACCCTTTCCTTGCCTTGCCGTGCATTGCCTAGCCTGCGTTGCCGTGCCTTAGCCTTGTTTCCCCTTGCCGTGCCGTTCCTTCCGTTACCCTTGCCTTTCCTTGCTTTTCCTTGCCTTGCTTACCTTCCGTTACTCTTTGCTTCCCTTCCCTGCATTGCCTAGCCTTGCGTTGTCGTGCCTTAGCCTTATCTCGCCTGACCGTGCCTTCCTTTGCTTTAAGCTTTCCTTGCATTGTCGTGCATTGCCTAGCCTTGCGTTGTCGTGCATTAACCTTGCCTAGCCTCACCGTGCCTTGCCTTGCGTTACCCTTTCCTTGCCTTGCCGTGCATTGCCTAGCCGTGCGTTGTCGTGCCTTAGCCTTGTTTCCCCTTGCCGTGGCGTGCCTTTTGTTACACTTGCCTTGCCTGGCTATGCCTTGCCTTCCTTTCCTTCCGTTACTCTTTCCTTGCCTTGCCGTGCATTGCCTAGCCTTGCATTGTCGTGCCTTATCCTTGCATCACATGACCGTGCCTTCCCCTGCGTTACCCTTTCCTTGCGTTGCCGTGCATTGCCTAGCCCTGCGTTGTCGTGCCTTAGCCTTGTTACACCTTGCCGTGCCTTTCCTTCCGTTACCATTGCCTTTCGTTGCTTTCCCTTGCCTTCCTTACCTTCCGTTACTCTTTGCTTGCTTTCCCTGCATTGCCTAGCCTTGCGTTGTCGTGCCTTAGCCTTATCTCGCCTGACCGTGACTTCCTTTGCTTTAAGCTTTCCTTGCATTGTCGTGCATTGCCTAGCCTTGCGTTGTCGTGCATTAGCCTTGCTTAGCCTCACCGTGCCTTGCCTTGCGTTACTCTTTCCTTGCCTTGCCGTGCATTGCCTAGCCTTGCATTTTCGTGCCTTATCCTTCCCTCACATGGCCGTGCCTTCCCTTGCGTTACCCTTTCCTTGCCTTGCCGTGCATTGCCTAGCCCTGCGTTGTCGTGCCTTAGCCTTGTTTCCCCTTGCCGTGCCGTTCCTTCCGTTACCCTTGCCTTCCCTTGCTTTCCCTTGCCTTCCTTGCGTTCCGTTAATCTTTGCTTGCTTTCCGTGCATTGCCTAGCCTTGCGTTGTCATGCCTTAGCCTTGCCTCACCTGACCTTGCTTTCCCATGCGTTACCCTTTCCTTGCCTTGCCGTGCATTGCCTAGCGTGCGTTGTCGTGCCTTAGCCTTGTTTCCCCTTGCCGTGCCGTTCCTTCCGTTACACTTGCCTTTCCTTGCTTTCCCTTGCCTTCCTTACTTTCCGTTACTCTTTGCTTGCCTTCCGTGCATTGCCTAGCCTTGCGTTGTCGTGCATTAGCCTTGCCTAGCCTCACCGTGCCTAGCCTTGCGTTGTCGTGCCTTAGCCTTATCTCGCCTGACCGTGCCTTCCTTTGCTTTAAGGTTTCCTTGCATTGTCGTGCATTGCCTAGTCTTGCGTTGTCGTGCATTAGCCTTGCCTAGCCTCACCGTGCCTTGCCTTGCGTTACCCTTTCCTTGCCTTGCCGTGCATTGCCTAGCCGTGCGTTGTCGTGCCTTAGCCTTGTTTCCCCTTGCCGTGGCGTGCCTTTTGTTACACTTGCCTTGCCTGGCTTTGCCTTGCCTTCCTTTCCTTCCGTTACTCTTTCCTTGCCTTGCCGTGCATTGCCTAGCCTTACATTGTCGTACCTTATCCTTGCCTCACCTGACCGTGCCTTCCCCTGCGTTACCCTTTCCTTGCCTTGCCGTGCATTGCCTAGCCGTGCGTTGTCGTGCCTTAGCCTTGTTACCCCTTGCCGTGCCGTTCCTTCCGTTACCCTTGCCTTCCCTTGCTTTCCCTTGCCTTCCTTGCGTTCCGTTACTCGTTGCTTGCTTTCCGTGCATTGCCTAGCCTTGCGTTGTCATGCCTTAGCCTTGCCTCGCCTGACCGTGCTTTCCCATGCGTTACCCTTTCCTTGCCTTGCCGTGCATTGCCTAGCGTGCGTTGCCGTGCCTTAGCCTTGTTTCCCCTTGCCGTGCCGTTCCTTCCGTTACACTTGCCTTTCCTTGCTTTCCCTTGCCTTCCTTACTTTCCGTTACTCTTTGCTTGCCTTCCGTGCATTGCCTAGCCTTGCGTTGTTTTGCCTTAGCCTTGCCTCGCCTGAACGTGCTTTCCCATGCGTTACCCTTTCCTTGCCTTGCCGTGCATTGCCTAGCCTGCGTTGCCGTGCCTTAGCCTTGTTTCCCCTTGCCGTGCCGTTCCTTCCGTTACCCTTGCCTTTCCTTGCTTTTCCTTGCCTTGCTTACCTTCCGTTACTCTTTGCTTACCTTCCGTGCATTGCCTAGCCTTGCGTTGTCGTGCCTTAGCCTTATCTCGCCTGACCTTGCCTTCCTTTGCTTTAAGCTTTCCTTGCATTGTCGTGCATTGCCTAGCCTTGCGTTTTCGTGCATTAGCCTTGCCTAGCCTCACCGTGCCTTGCCTTGCGTTACCCTTTGCTTGCCTTGCCGTGCATTGCCTAGCCGTGCGTTGTCGTGCCTTACCCTTGTTTTCCATTGCCGTGCCGTTCCTTCCGTTACACTTGCCTTTCTTTGCTTTCCCTTGCCTTCCTTACCTTCCGTTACTCTTTGCTTGCTTTCCCTGCATTGCCTAGCCTTGCGTTGTCGTGCCTTAGCCTTATCTCGCCTGACCGTGCCTTCCTTTGCTTTAAGCTTTCCTTGCATTGTCGTGCATTGCCTAGCCTTGCGTTGTCGTGCATTAGCCTTGCCTAGCCTCACCGTGCCTTGCCTTGCGTTACCCTTTCCTTGCCTTGCCGTGCATTGCCTAGCCGTGCGTTGTCGTGCCTTAGCCTTGTTTCCCCTTGCCGTGGCGTGCCTTTTGTTACACTTGCCTTGCCTGGCTTTGCCTTGCCTTCCTTTCCTTCCGTTACTCTTTCCTTGCCTTGCCGTGCATTGCCTAGCCTTGCATTGTCGTGCCTTATCCTTGCATCACCTGACCGTGCCTTCCCCTGCGTTACCCTTTCCTTGCCTTGCCGTGCATTGCCTAGACCTGCGTTGTCGTACCTTAGCCTTGTTACCACTTGCCTTGCCGTTCCTTCCGTTACCCTTGCCTTCCCTTGCTTTCCCTTGCCTTCCTTGCGTTCCGTTACCCTTTGCTTGCTTTCCGTGCATTGCCTAGCCTTGCGTTGTCATGCCTTAGCCTTGACTCGCCTGACCGTGCTTTCCCATGCGTTACCCTTTCCTTGCCTTGCCGTGCATTGCCTAGCGTGCGTTGTCGTGACTTAGACTTGTTTCCCCTTGCCGTGCCGTTCCTTCCGTTACCATTGCCTTTCCTTGCTTTCCCTTGCCTTCCTTACCTTCCGTTACTCTTTGCTTGCTTTCCGTGCACTGCCTAGCCTTGCGTTGTCGTGCCTTAGCCTTGCCTCGCCTGACCGTGCCTTCCCTTGCGTTACACTTTCCTTGCCTTGACGTGCATTGCCTAGCCGTGCGTTGTCGTGCCTTAGCCTTGTTACCACTTGCCGTGCGTTTCCTTCCGTTACCCTTGCCTTGCCTTCCTTTCCCTTGCTTCCTTACCTTCCGTTACTCCTTGCTTGCCTTCCCTGCATTGCCTAGCCTTGCGTTGTCGTGCCTTAGCCTTAACTCGCCTGACCGTGCCTTCCCTTGCTTTACCCTTTCCTTGCCTTGACGTGCATTGCCTAGCCGTGCGTTGTTGTGCCTTAGCCTTGTTTCCCCTTGCCGTGCTGTTCCTTCCGTTACCCTTGCCTTGCCTTGTTTAAACTTGCCTTCGAAGCCTTCCGTTAATCTTTGCTTCCCTTCCGTGCATTGCCTAGCCTTGCGTTGTCGTGCCTTAGCCTTACCTCGCCTGACCGTGCCTTGCCTTGAGTTACCCTTTGCTTGCCTTGCTGTGCATTGCCTTGCCGTGCGTTGTCGTGCATTAGCCTTGCCTAGCCTCACCGTGCCTTGCCTTGCGTTACCCTTTCCTTGCATTCCCGTGCATTGCCTAGTCGTGCGTTGTCGTGCCTTAGCCTTGTTTCCCCTTGCCGTGCAGTGAATTTTTTTACACTTGCCTTGCCTGGCTTTGCCTTGCCTTCCTTTCCTTCCGTTACTCTTTCCTTGCCTTGCCGTGCATTGCCTAGCCTTGCGTTGTCATGCCTTAGCCTTGCCTCTCCTGACCGTGCTTTCCCATGCGTTACCCTTTCCTTGCCTTGCCGTGCATTGCCTAGCGTGCGTTGTCGTGCCTTAGCCTTGTTTCCCCTTGCCGTGCCGTTCCTTCCGTTACCCTTGCCTTCCCTTGCTTTCCCTTGCCTTCCTTGCGTTCCGTTACTCTTTGCTTGCTTTCCGTGCATTGCCTAGCCTTGCGTTGTCATGCCTTAGCCTTGCCTCTCCTGACCGTGCTTTCCCATGCGTTACCCTTTCCTTGCCTTGCCGTGCATTGCCTAGCGTGCGTTGTCGTGCCTTAGCCTTGTTTCCCCTTGCCGTGCCGTTCCTTCCGTTACACTTGCCTTTCAATTGCTTTCCCTTGCCTTCCTTACTTTCCGTTACTCTTTGCTTCCCTTCCGTGCATTGCCTAGCCTTGCGTTGTCGTGCATTAGCCTTGCCTAGCCTCACCGTGCCTAGCCTTGCGTTGTCGTGCCTTAGCCTTATCTGGCCTGACCGTGCCTTCCTTTGCTTTACGCTTTCCTTGCATTGTCGTGCATTGCCTAGCCTTGCGTTGTCGTGCATTAGCCTTGCCTAGCCTCACCGTGCCTTGCCTTGCGTTACCCTTTCCTTGCCTTGCCGTGCATTGCCTAGCCGTGCGTTGTCGTGCCTTAGCCTTGTTTCACCTTGCCGTGGCGTGCCTTTTGTTACACTTGCCTTGCCTGGCTTTGCCTTGCCTTCCTTTCCTTCCGTTACTCTTTCCTTGCCTTGCCGTGCATTGCCTAGCCTTGCATTGTCGTGCCTTATCCTTGCATCACGTGACCGTGCCTTCCCCTGCGTTACCCTTTCCTTGCCTTGCCGTGCATTGCCTAGCAGTGCGTTGTCGTGCCTTAGCCTTGTTTTCCCTTGCCGTGGCGTGCATTTTGTTACACTTGCCTTGCCTGACTTTGCCTTGCCTTCCTTTCCTTCCGTTACTCTTTCCTTGCCTTGCCGTGCATTGCCTAGCCTTGCATTGTCGTACCTTATCCTTGCCTCTCCTGACAGTGCCTTGCTTGCGTTACCCTTTCCTTGCCTTGCCGTGCATTGCCTAGCCGTCCGTTGTCGTGCCTTAGCCTTGTTACCCCTTGCAGTGCCGTTCCTTCCGTTACCCTTGCCTTCACTTGCTTTCCCTTGCCTTCCTTGCGTTCCGTTACTCTTTGCTTGCTTTCCGTGCATTGCCTAGCCTTGCGTTGTCATGCCCTAGCCTTGCCTCGCCTGACCGTGCTTTCCCATGCGTTACCCTTTCCTTGCCTTGCCGTGCATTGCCTAGCGTGCGTTGTCGTGACTTAGACTTGTTTCCCCTTGCCGTGCCTTTCCTTCCGTTACCCTTGCCTTCCCTTGCTTTCCCTTGCCTTCCTTACCTTCCGTTACTCTTTGCTTGCTTTCCCTGCATTGCCTAGCCTTGCGTTGTCGTGCCTTAGCCTTATGTCGCCTGACCGTGCCTTCCTTTGCTTTAAGCTTTCCTTGCATTGTCGTGCATTGCCTAGCCTTGCATTGTCGTGCATTAGCCTTGCCTAGCCTCACCGTGCCTTGCCTTGCGTTACTCTTTCCTTGCCTTGCCGTGCATTGCCTAGCCTTGCATTTTCGTGCCTTATCCTTCCCTCACATGGCCGTGCCTTCCCTTGCGTTACCCTTTCCTTGCCTTGCCGTGCATTGCCTAGCCCTGCGTTGTCGTGCCTTAGCCTTGTTACCCCTTGCCGTGCCGTTCCTTCCATTACCCTTGCCTTCCCTTGCTTTCCCTTGCCTTCCTTGCGTTCCGTTACTCTTTGCTTGCTTTCCGTGCATTGCCTAGCCTTGCGTTGTCATGCCTTAGCCTTGCCTCGCCTGACCGTGCGTTCCCATGCGTTACCCTTTCCTTGCCTTGCCGTGGATTGCGTAGCGTGCGTTGTCGTGCCTTAGCCTTGTTTCCCCTTGCCGTGCCGTTCCTTCCGTTACACTTGCCTTTCCTTGCTTTCCCTTGCCTTCCTTACTTTCCGTTACTCTTTGCTTGCCTTCCGTGCATTGCCTAGCCTTGCGTTTTCGTGCATTAGCCTTGCCTAGCCTCACCGTGCCTAGCCTTGCGTTGTCGTGCCTTAGCCTTATCTCGCCTGACCGTGCCTTCCTTTGCTTTACGCTTACCTTCCATTGTCGTGCATTGCCTAGCCTTGCGTTGTCGTGCATTAGCCTTGCCTAGCCTCACCGTGACTTGCCTTGCGTTACCCTTTCCTTGCCTTGCCGTGCATTGCCTAGCCGTGCGTTGTCGTGCCTTAGCCTTGTTTCCCCTTGCCGTGGCGTGCCTTTTGTTACACTTGCCTTGCCTGGCTTTGCCTTGCCTTCCTTTCCTTCCGTTACTCTTTATTTGCCTTGCCGTGCATTGCCTAGCCTTGCATTGTCGTGCCTTATCCTTGCATCACCTGACCGTGCCTTCCCCTGCGTTACCCTTTCCTTGCCTTGCCGTGCATTGCCTAGCCGTGCGTTGTCGTGCCTTAGCCTTGTTACCCCTTGCCGTGCCGTTCCTTCCGTTACCCTTGCCTTCCCTTGCTTTCCCTTGCCTTCCTTGCGTTCCGTTACTCGTTGCTTGCTTTCCGTGCATTGCCTAGCCTTGCGTTGTCATGCCTTAGCCTTGCCTCGCCTGACCGTGATTTCCCATGCGTTACCCTTTCCTTGCCTTGCCGTGCATTGCCTAGCCTGCGTTGCCGTGCCTTAGCCTTGTTTCCCCTTGCCGTGCCGTTCCTTCCGTTACCCTTGCCTTTCCTTGCTTTTCCTTGCCTTGCTTACCTTCCGTTACTCTTTGCTTCCCTTCCCTGCATTGCCTAGCCTTGCGTTGTCGTGCCTTAGCCTTAGCTCGCCTGACCGTGCCTTCCTTTGCTTCAAGCTTTCCTTGCATTGTCGTGCATTGCCTAGCCTTGCGTTGTCGTGCATTAGCCTTGCCTAGCCTCACCGTGCTTTTCCATGCGTTACCCTTTCCTTGCCTGGCCGTGCATTGCCTAGCCCTGCGTTGTCGTGCCTTAGCCTTGTTACCCCTTGCCGTGCGTTTCCTTCCGTTACCCTTGCCTTGCCTTCCTTTCCCTTGCTTCCTTAGCTTCCGTTACTCTTTGCTTGCCTTCCTTGCATTGCTAGCCTTGCGTTGTCGTTCCTTAGCCTTGCCTCGCCTGAACGTGGTTTCCCATGCGTTACCCTTTCCTTGCCTTGCCGTGCATTGCCTAGCCTGCGTTGCCGTGCCTTAGCCTTGTTTCCCCTTGCCGTGCCGTTCCTTCCGTTACCCTTGCCTTTCCTTGCTTTTCCTTGCCTTGCTTACCTTCCGTTACTCTTTGCTTCCCTTCCCTGCATTGCCTAGCCTTGCGTTGTCGTGCCTTAGCCTTATCTCGCCTGACCGTGCCTTCCTTTGCTTTAAGCTTTCCTTGCATTGTCGTGCATTGCCTAGCCTTGCGTTGTCGTGCATTAGCCTTGCCTAGCCTCACCGTGCCTAGCCTTGCTTTGTCGTGCCTTAGCCTTATCTCGCCTGACCGTGCCTTCCTTTGCTTTACCCTTTCCTTGCCTTGCCGTGCATTGCCTAGCCGTGCGTTGTCGTGCCTTAGCCTTGTTTCCCCTTGCCGTGGCGTGCCTTTTGTTACACTTGCCTTGCCTGGCTTTGCCTTGCCTTCCTTTCCTTCCGTTACTCTTTCCTTGCCTTGCCGTGCATTGCCTAGCCTTGCATTGTCGTGCCTTATCCTTGCCTCACCTGACCGTGCCTTCCCCTGCGTTACCCTTTCCTTGCCTTGCCGTGCATTGCCTAGCCCTGCGTTGTCGTGCCTTAGCCTTTACCCCTTGCCGTGCCGTTCCTTCCGTTACCATTGCCTTTCCTTGCTTTCCCTTGCCTTCCTTACCTTCCGTTACTCTTTGCTTGCTTTCCCTGCATTGCCTAGCCTTGTGTTGTCGTGTCTTAGCCTTATCTCCCCTGACCGTGCCTTCCTTTGCTTTAAGCTTTCCTTGCATTGTCGTGCATTGCCTAGCCTTGCGTTGTCGTGCATTAGCCTTGCTTGGCCTCACCGTGCCTTGCCTTGCGTTACTCTTTCCTTGCCTTGCCGTGCATTGCCTAGCCTTGCATTTTCGTGCCTTATCCTTGCCTCACCTGACCGTGCCTTCCCTTGCGTTACCCTTTCCTTGCCTTGCCGTGCATTGCCTAGCCCTGCGTTGTCGTGCCTTAACCTTGTTACCCCTTGCCGTGCCGTTCCTTCCGTTACCCTTGCCTTCCCTTGCTTTCCCTTGCCTTCCTTGCGTTCCGTTACTCTTTGCTTGCTTTCCGTGCATTGCCTAGCCTTGCGTTGTCATGCCTTAGCCTTGCCTCTCCTGACTGTGCTTTCCCATGCGTTACCCTTTCCTTGCCTTGCCGTGCATTGCCTAGCGTGCGTTGTCGTGCCTTAGCCTTGTTTCCCCTTGCCGTGCCGTTCCTTCCGTTACACTTGCCTTTCCTTGCTTTCCCTTGCCTTCCTTACTTTCCGTTACTCTTTGCTTGCCTTCCGTGCATTGCCTAGCCTTGCGTTGTCGTGCATTAGCCTTGCCTAGCCTCACCGTGCCTAGCCTTGCGTTGTCGTGCCTTAGCCTTATCTCGCCTGACCGTGCCTTCCTTTGCTTTACGCTTTCCTTGCATTGTCGTGCATTGCCTAGCCTTGCGTTGTCGTGCATTAGCCTTGCCTAGCCTCACCGTGCCTTGCCTTGCGTTACCCTTTCCTTGCCTTGCCGTGCATTGCCTAGCCGTGCGTTGTCGTGCCTTAGCCTTGTTTCACCTTGCCGTGGCGTGCCTTTTGTTACACTTGCCTTGCCTGGCTTTGCCTTGCCTTCCTTTCCTTCCGTTACTCTTTCCTTGCCTTGCCGTGCATTGCCTAGCCTTGCATTGTCGTGCCTTATCCTTGCATCACCTGACCGTGCCTTCCCCTTCGTTACCCTTTCCTTGCCTTGCCGTGCATTGCCTAGCCGTGCGTTGTCGTGCCTTAGCCTTGTTTCCCCTTGCCGTGGCGTGCCTTTTGTTATACTTGCCTTCCCTGGCTTTGCCTTGCCTTCCTTTCCTTCCGTTACTCTTTCCTTGCCTTGCCGTGCATTGCCTAACCTTGCATTGTCGTGCCTTATCCTTGCCTCACCTGACCGTGCCTTCCCTTGCGTTACCCTTTCCTTGCCTTGCCGTGCATTGCCTAGCCCTGCGTTGTCGTGCCTTAGCCTTGTTACCCCTTGCCGTGCCGTTCCTTCCGTTACCCTTGCCTTCCCTTGCTTTCCCTTGCCTTCCTTGCGTTCCGTTACTCGTTGCTTGCTTTCCGTGCATTGCCTAGCCTTGCGTTGTCATGCCTTAGCCTTGCCTCGCCTGACCGTGCTTTCCCATGCGTTACCCTTTCCTTGCCTTGCCGTGCATTGCCTAGCGTGCGTTGTCGTGCCTTAGCCTTGTTTCCCCTTGCCGTGCCGTTCCTTCCGTTACCCTTGCCTTCCCTTGCTTTCCCTTGCCTTCCTTACATTCCGTTACTCTTTGCTTGCCTTCCGTGCATTGCCTATCCTTGCGTTGTCGTGCCTTAGCCTTGCCTCGCCTGACCGTGCCTTCCCTTGCGTTACCCTTTCCTTGCCTTGCCGTGCATTGCCTAGCCGTGCGTTGTCGTGCCTTAGCCTTGTTTCCACTTGCCGTGCGTTTCCTTCCGTTACCCTTGCCTTGCCTTCCTTTCCCTTGCTTCCTTACCTTCCGTTACTCCTTGCTTGCCTTCCCTGCATTGCCTAGCCTTGCGTTGTCGTGCCTTAGCCTTAACTCGCCTGACCGTGCCTTCCCTTGCTTTACCCTTTCCTTGCCTTGACGTGCATTGCCTAGCCGTGCGTTGTTGTGCCTTAGCCTTGTTTCCCCTTGCCGTGCTGTTCCTTCCGTTACCCTTGCCTTGCCTTGCTTAACCTTGCCTTCGAAGCCTTCCGTTAATCTTTGCTTCCCTTCCGTGCATTGCCTAGCCTTGCGTTGTCGTGCCTTAGCCTTACCTCGCCTGACCGTGCCTTGCCTTGAGTTACCCTTTGCTTGCCTTGCTGTGCATTGCCTTGCCGTGCGTTGTCGTGCATTAGCCTTGCCTAGCCTCACCGTGCCTGGCCTTGCGTTACCCTTTCCTTGCCTTCCCGTGCATTGCCTAGTCGTGCGTTGTCGTGCCTTAGCCTTGTTTCCCCTTGCCGTCCAGTGAATTTTGTTACACTTGCCTTGCCTGGCTTTGCCTTGCCTTCCTTCCTTTCCGTTATTCTTTCCTTGCCTTGCCGTTCAGTGCCTAGCCTTGCGTTGTCGTGCCTTAGCCTTGCCTCGCCTGACCGTGCTTTCCCAGGTGTTAACCTTTCCTTGCCTTGCCGTGCATTGCCTAGCGTGCGTCGTCGTGCCTTAGCCTTGTTTCTCCTTGCCGTGCCGTTCCATCCGTTACACTTGCCTTTCCTTCCTTTCACTTGCCTTCCTTACATTCCGTTACTCTTTGCTTGCCTTTCGTGCATTGCCTAGCCTTGCGTTGTCGTGCCTTAGCCTTGTTTCCCCTTGCCGTGGCGTGCCTTTTGTTACACTTGCCTTGCCTGGCTTTGCCTTGCCTTCCTTTCCTTCCGTTACTGTTTCCTTGCCTTGCCGTGCATTGCCTAGCCTTGCATTGTCGTGCCTTATCCTTGCATCACCTGACCGTGCCTTCCCCTGTGTTACACTTTCCTTGCCTTGCCGTGCATTGCCTAGCCCTGCGTTGTCGTGCCTTAGCCTTGTTACCCCTTGCCGTGCCGTTCCTTCCGTTACCCTTGCCTTCCCTTGCTTTCCCTTGCCTTCCTTGCGTTCCGTTACCCTTTGCTTGCTTTCCGTGCATTGCCTAGCCTTGCGTTGTCATGCCTTAGCCTTGACTCGCCTGACCGTGGTTTCCCATGCGTTACCCTTTCCTTGCCTTGCCGTGCATTGCCTAGCGTGCGTTGTCGTGACTTAGACTTGTTTCCCCTTGCCGTGCCGTTCCTTCCGTTACCATTGCCTTTCCTTGCTTTCCCTTGCCTTCCTTACCTTCCGTTACTCTTTGCTTGCTTTCCCTGCTTTGCCTAGCCTTGCGTTGTCGTGCCTTAGCCTTATCTCGCCTGACCGTGCCTTCCTTTGCTTTAAGCTTTCCTTGCATTGTCGTGCATTGCCTAGCCTTGCGTTGTCGTGCATTAGCCTTGCCTAGGCTCACCGTGCCTTGCCTTGCGTTACTCTTTCCTTGCCTTGCCGTGCATTGTCTAGCCTTGCATTTTCGTGCCTTATCCTTCCCTCACCTGGCCGTGCCTTCCCTTGCATTACCCTTTCCTTGCCTTGCCGTGCATTGCCTAGCCCTGCGTTGTCGTGCCTTAGCCTTGTTACCCCTTGCCGTGCCGTTCCTTCCGTTACCCTTGCCTTCACTTGCTTTCCCTTGCCTTCCTTGCGTTCCGTTACTCTTTGCTTGCTTTCCGTGCATTGCCCAGCCTTGCGTTGTCATGCCTTAGCCTTGCCTCTCCTGACCGTGCTTTCCCATGCGTTACCCTTTCCTTGCCTTGCCGTGCATTGCCTAGCGTGCGTTGTCGTGCCTTAGCCTTGTTTCCCCTTGCCGTGCCGTTCCTTCCGTTACACTTGCCTTTCCTTGCTTTCCCTTGCCTTCCTTACTTTCCGTTACTCTTTGCTTGCCTTCCGTGCATTGCCTAGCCTTGCGTTGTCGTGCCTAGCCTTGTGTTGTCGTGCCTTAGCCTTATCTCGCCTGACCGTGCCTTCCTTTGCTTTACGCTTTCCTTGCATTGTCGTGCATTGCCTAGCCTTGCGTTGTCTTGCATTAGCCTTGCCTTCCCTCACCGTGCCTTGCCTTGCGTTACCCTTTCCTTGCCTTGCCGTGCATTGCCTAGCCGTGCGTTGTCGTGCCTTAGCCTTGTTTCACCTTGCCGTGGCGTGCCTTTTGTTACACTTGCCTTGCCTGGCTTTGCCTTGCCTTCCTTTCCTTCCGTTACTCTTTATTTGCCTTGCCGTGCATTGCCTAGCCTTGCATTGTCGTGCCTTATCCTTGCATCACCTGACCGTGCCTTCCCCTGCGTTACCCTTTCCTTGCCTTGCCGTGCATTGCCTAGCCCTGCGTTGTCGTGCCTTAGCCTTGTTACCCCTTGCCGTGCCGTTCCTTCCGTTACCCTTGCCTTCCCTTGCTTTCCCTTGCCTTCCTTGCGTTCCGTTACTCGTTGCTTGCTTTCCGTGCATTGCCTAGCCTTGCGTTGTCATGCCTTAGCCTTGCCTCGCCTGACCGTGCTTTCCCATGCGTTACCCTTTCCTTGCCTTGCCGTGCATTGCCTAGCGTGCGTTGCCGTGCCTTAGCCTTGTTTCCCCTTGCCGTGCCGTTCCTTCCGTTACACTTGCCTTTCCTTGCTTTCCCTTGCCTTCCTTACCTTCCGTTACTCTTTGCTTGCCATCCGTGCATTGCTAGCCTTGCGTTGTCGTGCCTTAGCCTTGCCTCGCCTAAACGTGCTTTCCCATGCGTTACCCTTTCCTTGCCTTGCCGTGCATTGCCTTGCCTGCGTTGCCGTGCCTTAGCCTTGTTTCCCCTTGCCGTGCCGTTCCTTCCGTTACCCTTGCCTTTCCTTGCTTTTCCTTGCCTTGCTTACCTTCCGTTACTCTTTGCTTCCCTTCCCTGCATTGCCTAGCCTTGCGTTGTCGTGCCTTAGCCTTATCTCGCCTGACCGTGCCTTCCTTTGCTTCAAGCTTTCCTTGCATTGTCGTGCATTGCCTAGCCTTGCGTTGTCGTGCATTAGCCTTGCCTAGCCTCACCGTGCTTTTCCATGCGTTACCCTTTCCTTGCCTTGCCGTGCATTGCCTAGCCGTGCGTTGTCGTGCCTTAGCCTTGTTTCCCCTTGCCGTGTCTTTCCTTCCGTTACCCTTGCCTTGCCTTGCTTTCCCTTGCCTTCCTTGCCTTCCGTTACTCTTTGCTTGCCTTCCGTGCATTGCCTAGCCTTGCGTTGTCGTGCCTTAGCCTTGCCTCGCCTGAACGTGCTTTCCCATGCGTTACCCTTTCCTTGCCTTGCCGTGCATTGCCTAGCCTGCGTTGCCGTGCCTTAGCCTTGTTTCCCCTTGCCGTGCCGTTCCTTCCGTTACCCTTGCCTTTCCTTGCTTTTCCTTGCCTTGCTTACCTTCCGTTACTCTTTGCTTCCCTTCCCTGCATTGCCTAGCCTTGCGTTGTCGTGCCTTAGCCTTATCTCGCCTGACCGTGCCTTCCTTTGCTTTAAGCTTTCCTTGCATTGTCGTGCATTGCCTAGCCTTGCGTTGTCGTGCATTAGCCTTGCCTAGCCTGCCTAGCCTTGCGTTGTCGTGCCTTAGCCTTATCTCGCCTGACCGTGCCTTCCTTTGCTTTACCATTTCCTTGCCTTGCCGTGCATTGCCTAACCGTGCGTTGTCGTGCCTTAGGCTTGTTTCCCCTTGCCGTGCCGTTCCTTCTGTTACCCTTGCCTTGCCTTGCTTTCCCTTGCCTTCCTTGCCTTCCGTTACTCTTTGCTTGCCTTCCGTGCATTGCCTAGCCTTGCGTTGTCGTGCCTTAGCCTTGCCTCGCCTGACCGTGCCTTCCCTTGCGTTACCCTTTCCTTGCGTTGCCCTGCATTGCCTAGCCGTGCATTGTGGTGCCTTAGCCTTGTTTCCCCTTGCCGTGCCGTTCCTTCCGTTACCCTTGCCTTCCCTTGCTTTCCCTTGCCTTCCTTACCTTCCGTTACTCTTTGCTTGCTTTCCCTGCATTGCCTAGCCTTGCGTTGTCGTGCCTTAGCCTTATCTCGCCTGACCGTGCCTTCCTTTGCTTTAAGCTTTCCTTGCATTGTCGTGCATTGCCTAGCCTTGCATTGTCGTGCATTAGCCTTGCCTAGCCTCACCGTGCCTTGCCTTGCGTTACTCTTTCCTTGCCTTGCCGTGCATTGCCTAGCCTTGCATTTTCGTGCCTTATCCTTGCCTCACCTGACCGTGCCTTCCCTTGCGTTACCCTTTCCTTGCCTTGCCCTGCCTTGCCTAGCCGTGCATTGTCGTGCCTTAGCCTTGTTACCCCTTGCCGTGCCGTTCCTTCCGTTACCCTTGCCTTCCCTTGCTTTCCCTTGCCTTCCTTGCGTTCCGTTACTCTTTGCTTGCTTTCCGTGCATTGCCTAGCCTTGCGTTGTCATGCCTTAGCCTTGCCTCTCCTGACCGTGCTTTCCCATGCGTTACCCTTTCCTTGCCTTGCCGTGCATTGCCTAGCGTGCGTTGTCGTGCCTTAGCCTTGTTTCCCCTTGCCGTGCCGTTCCTTCCGTTACACTTGCCTTTCTTTGCTTTCCCTTGCCTTCCTTACCTTCCGTTACTCTTTGCTTGCCTTTCGTGCATTGCCTAGCCTTGCGTTGTCGTGCATTAGCCTTGCCTAGCCTCACCGTGCCTAGCCTTGCGTTGTCGTGCCTTAGCCTTATCTCGCCTGACCGTGCCTTCCTTTGCTTTACGCTTTCCTTGCATTGTCGTGCATTGCCTAGCCTTGCGTTGTCGTGCATTAGCCTTGCCTAGCCTCACCGTGCCTTGCCTTGCGTTACCCTTTCCTTGCCTTGCCGTGCATTGCCTAGCCGTGCGTTGTCGTGCCTTAGCCTTGTTTCTCCTTGCCGTGGCGTGCCTTTTGTTACACTTGCCTTCCCTGGCTTTGCCTTGCCTTCCTTTCCTTCCGTTACTCTTTCCTTGCCTTGCCGTGCATTGCCTAGCCTTGCATTGTCGTGCCTTATCCTTGCATCACCTCACCGTGCCTTCCCCTGCGTTACCCTTTCCTTGCCTTGCCGTGCATTGCCTAGCCGTGCGTTGTCGTGCCTTAGCCTTGTTTCCCCTTGCCGTGGCGTGCCTTTTGTTACACTTGCCTTCCCTGGCTTTGCCTTGCCTTCCTTTCCTTCCGTTACTCTTTCCTTGCCTTGCCGTGCATTGCCTAGCCTTGCATTGTCGTACCTTAGCCTTGCCTCGCCTGACCGTGCCTTGCCTTGCGTTACCCTTTCCTTGCCTTGCCGTGCATTGCCTAGCCGTGCGTTGTCGTGCCTTAGCTTTGTTTCCCCTTGCCGTGCCGTTCCTTCCGTTACTCTTTGCTTGCCTTCCGTGCATTGCCTAGCCTTGCGTTGTCGTGCCTTAGCCTTGACTCGCCTGACCGTGCTTTCCCATGCGTTACCCTTTCCTTGCCTTGCCGTGCATTGCCTAGCCATGCGTTGTCGTGACTTAGCCTTGTTTCCCCTTGCCGTGCCGTTCCTTCCGTTACCATTGCCTTTCCTTGCTTTCCCTTGCCTTCCTTACCTTCCGTTACTCTTTGCTTGCCTTCCGTGCATTGCCTAGCCTTGCGTTGTCGTGCCTTAGCCTTGCCTCTCCTGACCGTGCCTTCCCTTGCGTTACCCTTTCCTTGCCTTGCCGTGCATTGCCTAGCCGTGCGTTGTCGTGCCTTAGCCTTGTTTCCCCTTGCCGTGCGTTTCCTTCCGTTACCCTTGCCTTGCCTTCCTTTCCCTTGCTTCCTTACCTTCCGTTACTCCTTGCTTGCCTTCCCTGCATTGCCTAGCCTTGCGTTGTCGTGCCTTAGCCTTATCTCGCCTGACCGTGCCTTCCCTTGCTTTACCCTTTCCTTGCCTTGCCGTGCATTGCCTAACCGTGCGTTGTCGTGCCTTAGCCTTGTTTCCCCTTGCCGTGTCTTCCTTCCGTTACCCTTGCCTTGCCTTGCTTAACCTTGCCTTCGAAGCCTTCCGTTAATCTTTGCTTCCCTTCCGTGCATTGCCTAGCCTTGCGTTGTCGTGCCTTAGCCTTACCTCGCCTGACCGTGCCTTGCCTTGAGTTACCCTTTGCTTGCCTTGCTGTGCATTGCCTTGCCGTGCGTTGTCGTGCATTAGCCTTGCCTAGCCTCACCGTGCCTTGCCTTGCGTTACCCTTTCCTTGCCTTCCCGTGCATTGCCTAGTCGTGCGTTGTCGTGCCTTAGCCTTGTTTCCCCTTGCCGTGCAGTGAATTTTGTTACACTTGCCTTGCCTGGCTTTGCCTTGCCTTCCTTCCTTTCCGTTATTCTTTCCTTGCCTTGCCGTTCAGTGCCTAGCCTTGCGTTGTCGTGCCTTAGCCTTGCCTCGCCTGACCGTGCTTTCCCAGGTGTTAACCTTTCCTTGCCTTGCCGTGCATTGCCTAGCGTGCGTCGTCGTGCCTTAGCCTTGTTTCTCCTTGCCGTGCCGTTCCATCCGTTACACTTGCCTTTCCTTCCTTTCACTTGCCTTCCTTACATTCCGTTACTCTTTGCTTGCCTTTCGTGCATTGCCTAGCCTTGCGTTGTCGTGCCTTAGCCTTGTTTCCCCTTGCCGTGGCGTCCCTTTTGTTACACTTGCCTTGCCTGGCTTTGCCTTGCCTTCCTTTCCTTCCGTTACTCTTTCCTTGCCTTGCCGTGCATTGCCTAGCCTTGCATTGTCGTGCCTTATCCTTGCATCACCTGACCGTGCCTTCCCCTGTGTTACACTTTCCTTGCCTTGCCGTGCATTGCCTAGCCCTGCGTTGTCGTGCCTTAGCCTTGTTACCCCTTGCCGTGCCGTTCCTTCCGTTACACTTGCCTTTCTTTGCTTTCCCTTGCCTTCCTTGCGTTCCATTACCCTTTGCTTGCTTTCAGTGCATTGCCTAGCCTTGCTTTGTCATGCCTTAGCCTTGACTCGCCTGACCGTGGTTTCCCATGCGTTACCCTTTCCTTGCCTTGCCGTGCATTGCCTAGCGTGCGTTGTCGTGACTTAGACTTGTTTCCCCTTGCCGTGCCGTTCCTTCCGTTACCATTGCCTTTCCTTGCTTTCCCTTGCCTTCCTTACCTTCCGTTACTCTTTGCTTGCTTTCCCTGCTTTGCCTAGCCTTGCGTTGTCGTGCCTTAGCCTTATCTCGCCTGACCGTGCCTTCCTTTGCTTTAAGCTTTCCTTGCATTGTCGTGCATTGCCTAGCCTTGCGTTGTCGTGCATTAGCCTTGCCTAGGCTCACCGTGCCTTGCCTTGCGTTACTCTTTCCTTGCCTTGCCGTGCATTGTCTAGCCTTGCATTTTCGTGCCTTATCCTTCACTCACCTGGCCGTGCCTTCCCTTGCATTACCCTTTCCTTGCCTTGCCGTGCATTGCCTAGCCCTGCGTTGTCGTGCCTTAGCCTTGTTACCCCTTGCCGTGCCGTTCCTTCCGTTACCCTTGCCTTCACTTGCTTTCCCTTGCCTTCCTTGCGTTCCGTTACTCTTTGCTTGCTTTCCGTGCATTGCCTAGCCTTGCGTTGTCATGCCTTAGCCTTGCCTCTCCTGACCGTGCTTTCCCATGCGTTACCCTTTCCTTGCCTTGCCGTGCATTGCCTAGCGTGCGTTGTCGTGCCTTAGCCTTGTTTCCCCTTGCCGTGCCGTTCCTTCCGTTACACTTGCCTTTCCTTGCTTTCCCTTGCCTTCCTTACTTTCCGTTACTCTTTGCTTGCCTTCCGTGCATTGCCTAGCCTTGCGTTGTCGTGCATTAGCCTTGCCTAGCCTCACCGTGCCTAGCCTTGTGTTGTCGTGCCTTAGCCTTATCTCGCCTGACCGTGCCTTCCTTTGCTTTACGCTTTCCTTGCATTGTCGTGCATTGCCTAGCCTTGCGTTGTCGTGCATTAGCCTTGCCTAGCCTCACCGTGACTTGCCTTGCGTTACCCTTTCCTTGCCTTGCCGTGCATTGCCTAGCCGTGCGTTGTCGTGCCTTACCCTTGTTTCACCTTGCCGTGGCGTGCCTTTTGTTACACTTGCCTTGCCTGGCTTTGCCTTGCCTTCCTTTCCTTCCGTTACTCTTTCCTTGCCTTGCCGTGCATTGCCTAGCCTTGCATTGTCGTGCCTTATCCTTGCATCACCTGACCGTGCCTTCCCCTGCGTTAACCTTTCCTTGCCTTGCCGTGCATTGCCTAGCCGTGCGTTGTCGTGCCTTAGCCTTGTTTCCCCTTGCCGTGGCGTGCATTTTGTTACACTTGCCTTGCCTGGCTTTGCCTTGCCTTCCTTTCCTTCCGTTACTCTTTCCTTGCCTTGCCGTGCATTGCCTAGCCTTGCATTGTCGTACCTTATCCTTGCCTCACCTGACCGTGCCTTCCCCTGCGTTACCCTTTCCTTGCCTTGCCGTGCATTGCCTAGCCGTGCGTTGTCGTGCCTTAGCCTTGTTACCCCTTGCCGTGCCGTTCCTTCCGTTACCCTTGCCTTCCCTTGCTTTCCCTTGCCTTCCTTGCGTTCCGTTACTCGTTGCTTGCTTTCAGTGCATTGCCTAGCCTTGCGTTGTCATGCCTTAGCCTTGCCTCGCCTGACCGTGCTTTCCCATGCGTTACCCTTTCCTTGCCTTGCCGTGCATTGCCTAGCCGTGCGTTGTCGTGCCTTAGCCTTGTTTCCCTTTGCCGTGCCGTTCCTTCCGTTACACTTGCCTTTCCTTGCTTTCCCTTGCCTTCCTTACCTTCCGTTACTCTTTGCTTGCCTTCCGTGCATTGCTAGCCTTGCGTTGTCGTGCCTTAGCCTTGCCTCGCCTGAACGTGCTTTCCCATGCGTTACCCTTTCCTTGCCTTGCCGTGCATTGCCTAGCCTGCGTTGCCGTGCCTTAGCCTTGTTTCCCCTTGCCGTGCCGTTCCTTCCGTTACCCTTGCCTTTCCTTGCTTTTCCTTGCCTTGCTTACCTTCCGTTACTCTTTGCTTCCCTTCCCTGCATTGCCTAGCCTTGCGTTGTCGTGCCTTAGCCTTATCTCGCCTGACCGTGCCTTCCTTTGCTTTAAGCTTTCCTTGCATTGTCGTGCATTGCCTAGCCTTGCGTTGTCGTGCATTAGCCTTGTTTCCCCTTGCCGTGCCGTTCCTTCCGTTACCCTTGCCTTGCCTTGCTTAACCTTGCCTTCGAAGCCTTCCGTTAATCTTTGCTTCCCTTCCGTGCATTGCCTAGCCTTGCGTTGTCGTGCCTTAGCCTTACCTCGCCTGACCGTGCCTTGCCTTGAGTTACCCTTTGCTTGCCTTGCTGTGCATTGCCTTGCCGTGCGTTGTCGTGCATTAGCCTTGCCTAGCCTCACCGTGCCTTGCCTTGCGTTACCCTTTCCTTGCCTTCCCGTGCATTGCCTAGTCGTGCGTTGTCGTGCCTTAGCCTTGTTTCCCCTTGCCGTGCCGTGCCTTTTGTTACACTTGCCTTGCCTGGCTTTGCCTTGCCTTGCTTTCTTTCCGTTATTCTTTCCTTGCCTTGCCGTGCAGTGCCTAGACTTGCGTTGTCGTGCATTAGCCTTGCCTTGCCTGACCGTGCTTTCCCAGGTGTTAACCTTTCCTTGCCTTGCCGTGCATTGCCTAGCGTGCGTCGTCGTGCCTTAGCCTTGTTTCTCCTTGCCGTGCCGTTCCATCCGTTACACTTGCCTTTCCTTCCTTTCACTTGCCTTCCTTACATTCCGTTACTCTTTGCTTGCCTTTCGTGCATTGCCTAGCCTTGCGTTGTCGTGCCTTAGCCTTGTTTCCCCTTGCCGTGGCGTGCCTTTTGTTACACTTGCCTTGCCTGGCTTTGCCTTGCCTTCCTTTCCTTCCGTTACTCTTTCCTTGCCTTGCCGTGCATTGCCTAGCCTTGCATTGTCGTGCCTTATCCTTGCATCACCTGACCGTGCCTTCCCCTGTGTTACACTTTCCTTGCCTTGCCGTGCATTGCCTAGCCCTGCGTTGTCGTGCCTTAGCCTTGTTACCCCTTGCCGTGCCGTTCCTTCCGTTACCCTTGCCTTGCCTTGCTTTCCCTTGCCTTCCTTGCGTTCCATTACCCTTTGCTTGCTTTCCGTGCATTGCCTAGCCTTGCTTTGTCATGCCTTAGCCTTGACTCGCCTGACCGTGGTTTCCCATGCGTTACCCTTTCCTTGCCTTGCCGTGCATTGCCTAGCGTGCGTTGTCGTGACTTAGACTTGTTTCCCCTTGCCGTGCCGTTCCTTCCGTTACCATTGCCTTTCCTTGCTTTCCCTTGCCTTCCTTACCTTCCGTTACTCTTTGCTTGCTTTCCCTGCTTTGCCTAGCCTTGCGTTGTCGTGCCTTAGCCTTATCTCGCCTGACCGTGCCTTCCTTTGCTTTAAGCTTTCCTTGCATTGTCGTGCATTGCCTAGCCTTGCGTTGTCGTGCATTAGCCTTGCCTAGGCTCACCGTGCCTTGCCTTGCGTTACTCTTTCCTTGCCTTGCCGTGCATTGTCTAGCCTTGCATTTTCGTGCCTTATCCTTCCCTCACCTGGCCGTGCCTTCCCTTGCATTACCCTTTCCTTGCCTTGCCGTGCATTGCCTAGCCCTGCGTTGTCGTGCCTTAGCCTTGTTACCCCTTGCCGTGCCGTTCCTTCCGTTACCCTTGCCTTCACTTGCTTTCCCTTGCCTTCCTTGCGTTCCGTTACTCTTTGCTTGCTTTCCGTGCATTGCCTAGCCTTGCGTTGTCATGCCTTAGCCTTGCCTCTCCTGACCGTGCTTTCCCATGCGTTACCCTTTCCTTGCCTTGCCGTGCATTGCCTAGCGTGCGTTGTCGTGCCTTAGCCTTGTTTCCCCTTGCCGTGCCGTTCCTTCCGTTACACTTGCCTTTCCTTGCTTTCCCTTGCCTTCCTTACTTTCCGTTACTCTTTGCTTGCATTCCGTGCATTGCCTAGCCTTGCGTTGTCGTGCATTAGCCTTGCCTAGCCTCACCGTGCCTAGCCTTGTGTTGTCGTGCCTTAGCCTTATCTCGCCTGACATTAGCTTCCTTTGCTTTAAGCTTTCCTTGCATTGTCGTGCATTGCCTAGCCTTGCGTTGTCGTGCATTAGCCTTGCCTAGCCTCACCGTGACTTGCCTTGCGTTACCCTTTCCTTGCCTTGCCGTGCATTGCCTAGCCGTGCGTTGTCGTGCCTTACCCTTGTTTCACCTTGCCGTGGCGTGCCTTTTGTTACACTTGCCTTGCCTGGCTTTGCCTTGCCTTCCTTTCCTTCCGTTACTCTTTCCTTGCCTTGCCGTGCATTGCCTAGCCTTGCATTGTCGTGCCTTATCCTTGCATCACCTGACCGTGCCTTCCCCTGCGTTAACCTTTCCTTGCCTTGCCGTGCATTGCCTAGCCGTGCGTTGTCGTGCCTTAGCCTTGTTTCCCCTTGCCGTGGCGTGCATTTTGTTACACTTGCCTTGCCTGGCTTTGCCTTGCCTTCCTTTCCTTCCGTTACTCTTTCCTTGCCTTGCCGTGCATTGCCTAGCCTTGCATTGTCGTACCTTATCCTTGCCTCACCTGACCGTGCCTTCCCCTGCGTTACCCTTTCCTTGCCTTGCCGTGCATTGCCTAGCCGTGCGTTGTCGTGCCTTAGCCTTGTTACCCCTTGCCGTGCCGTTCCTTCCGTTACCCTTGCCTTCCCTTGCTTTCCCTTGCCTTCCTTGCGTTCCGTTACTCGTTGCTTGCTTTCAGTGCATTGCCTAGCATTGCGTTGTCATGCCTTAGCCTTGCCTCGCCTGACCGTGCTTTCCCATGCGTTACCCTTTCCTTGCCTTGCCGTGCATTGCCTAGCGTGCGTTGCCGTGCCTTAGCCTTGTTTCCCCTTGCCGTGCCGTTCCTTCCGTTACACTTGCCTTTCCTTGCTTTCCCTTGCCTTCCTTACCTTCCGTTACTCTTTGCTTGCCTTCCGTGCATTGCTAGCCTTGCGTTGTCGTGCCTTAGCCTTGCCTCGCCTGAACGTGCTTTCCCATGCGTTACCCTTTCCTTGCCTTGCCGTGCATTGCCTAGCCTGCGTTGCCGTGCCTTAGCCTTGTTTCCCCTTGCCGTGCCGTTCCTTTCGTTACCCTTGCCTTTCCTTGCTTTTCCTTGCCTTGCTTACCTTCCGTTACTCTTTGCTTGCCTTCCCTGCATTGCCTAGCCTTGCGTTGTCGTGCCTTAGCCTTATCTCGCCTGACCGTGCCTTCCTTTGCTTTAAGCTTTCCTTGCATTGTCGTGCATTGCCTAGCCTTGCGTTGTCGTGCATTAGCCTTGCCTAGCCTCACCGTGCCTTGCCTTGCGTTACACTTTCCTTGCCTTGCCGTGCATTGCCTAGCCGTGCGTTGTCGTGCCTTAGCCTTGTTTCCGCTTGCCGTGGCGTGCCTTTTGTTACACTTCCCTTGCCTGGCTTTGCCTTGCCTTCCTTTCCTTCCGTTACTCTTTCCTTGCCTTGCCGTGCATTGCCTAGCCTTGCATTGTCGTGCCTTATCCTTGCATCACCTGACCGTGCCTTCCCCTGCGTTACCCTTTCCTTGCCTTGCCGTGCATTGCCTAGCCCTGCGTTGTCGTGCCTTAGCCTTGTTTCCCCTTGCCGTGGCGTGCCTTTTGTTACACTTGCCTTGCCTGGCTTTGCCTTGCCTTCCTTTCCTTCCGTTACTCTTTCCTTGCCTTGCCGTGCATTGCCTAGCCTTGCATTGTCGTACCTTATCCTTGCCTCACCTGACCGTGCCTTCCCCTGCGTTAACCTTTCCTTGCCTTGCCGTGCATTGCCTAGCCGTGCGTTGTCGTGCCTTAGCCTTGTTACCCCTTGCCGTGCCGTTCCTTCCGTTACCCTTGCCTTCCCTTGCTTTCCCTTGCCTTCCTTACTTTCCGTTACTCTTTGCTTGCATTCCGTGCATTGCCTAGCCTTGCGTTGTCGTGCCTTAGCCTTGCCTCGCCTGAACGTGCTTTCCCATGCGTTACCCTTTCCTTGCCTTGCCGTGCATTGCCTAGCCTGCGTTGCCGTGCCTTAGCCTTGTTTCCCCTTGCCGTGCCGTTCCTTCCGTTACCCTTGCCTTTCCTTGCTTTTCCTTGCCTTGCTTACCTTCCGTTACTCTTTGCTTCGCTTCCCTGCATTGCCTAGCCTTGCGCTGTCGTGCCTTAGCCTTATCTCGCCTGACCGCGCATTCCTTTGCTTTAAGCTTTCCTTGCATTGTCGTGCATTGCCTAGCCTTGCGTTGTCGTGCATTAGCCTTGCCTAGCCTCACCGTGCCTTGCCTTGCTTTACCCTATCCTCGCCTTGCCGTGCATTGCCTAGCCGTGCGTTGTCGTGCCTTAGCCTTTTTTCACCTTGCCATAGCCTTGCTTGCGTTGCATTGCTTTGCCTTGCATTCCTTGCCTTCCCTTACTCTTTGCTTGCCTTCCGTGCATTGCCTAGCCTTGCGTTGTCGTGCATTAGCCTTGCCTAGCCTCACCGTGCCTTGCCTTGCGTTACCCTTTCCTTGCTTTGCCGTGCATTGACTAGCCGTGCGTTGTCGTGCCTTAGCCTTGTTTCCCCTTGCCGTGGCGTGCCTTTTGTTACACTTGCCTTGCCTGGCTTTGCCTTGCCTTCCTTTCCTTCCGTTACTCTTTGCTTGCCTTCCGTGCATTGCTAGCCTTGCGTTTTCGTGCATTAGCCTTGCCTAGCCTCACCGTGCCTTGCCTTGCGTTACCCTTTGCTTGCCTTGCCGTGCATTGCCTAGCCGTGCGTTGTCGTGCCTTACCCTTGTTTTCCATTGCCGTGCCGTTCCTTCCGTTACACTTGCCTTTCTTTGCTTTCCCTTGCCTTCCTTACCTTCCGTTACTCTTTGCTAGCTTTCCCTGCATTGCCTAGCCTTGCGTTGTCGTGCCTTAGCCTTATCTCGCCTGACCGTGCCTTCCTTTGCTTTAAGCTTTCCTTGCATTGTCGTGCATTGCCTAGCCTTGCGTTGTCGTGCCTTAGCCTTGCCTCGCCTGAACGTGCTTTCCCATGCGTTACCCTTTCCTTGCCTTGCCGTGCATTGCCTAGCCTGCGTTGCCGTGCCTTAGCCTTGTTTCCCCTTGCCGTGCCGTTCCTTCCGTTACCCTTGCCTTTCCTTGCTTTTCCTTGCCTTGCTTACCTTCCGTTACTCTTTGCTTCCCTTCCCTGCATTGCCTAGCCTTGCGTTGTCGTGCCTTAGCCTTAGCTCGCCTGACCGTGCCTTCCTTTGCTTCAAGCTTTCCTGGCATTGTCGTGCATTGCCTAGCCTTGCGTTGTCGTGCATTAGCCTTGCCTAGCCTCACCGTGCTTTTCCATGCGTTACCCTTTCCTTGCCTGGCCGTGCATTGCCTAGCCCTGCGTTGTCGTGCCTTAGCCTTGTTACCCCTTGCCGTGCGTTTCCTTCCGTTACCCTTGCCTTGCCTTCCTTTCCCTTGCTTCCTTACCTTCCGTTACTCTTTGCTTGCCTTCCTTGCATTGCTAGCCTTGCGTTGTCGTGCCTTAGCCTTGCCTCGCCTGAACGTGCTTTCCCATGCGTTACCCTTTCCTTGCCTTGCCGGGCATTGCCTAGCCTGCGTTGCCGTGCCTTAGCCTTGTTTCCCCTTGCCGTGCCGTTCCTTCCGTTACCCTTGCCTTTCCTTGCTTTTCCTTGCCTTGCTTACCTTCCGTTACTCTTTGCTTCCCTTCCCTGCATTGCCTAGCCTTGCGTTGTCGTGCCTTAGCCTTATCTCGCCTGACCGTGCCTTCCTTTGCTTTAAGCTTTCCTTGCATTGTCGTGCACTGCCCAGCCTTGCGTTGTCGTGCATTAGCCTTGCCTAGCCTGACCGTGCTTTTCCTTGCGTTACCCTTTCCTTGCCTTGCCGTGCATTGCCTAGCGTGCGTTGCCGTGCCTTAGCCTTGTTTCCCCTTGCCGTGCCGTTCCTTCCGTTACACTTGCCTTGCCTGGCTTTGCCTTGCCTTCCTTTCCTTCCGTTACTCTTTCCTTGCCTTGCCGTGCATTGCCTAGCCTTGCATTGTCGTGCCTTATCCTTGCATCACCTGACCGTGCCTTACCCTGCGTTACCCTTTCCTTGCCTTGCCGTGCATTGCCTAGCCGTGCGTTGTCGTGCCTTAGCCTTGTTTCCCCTTGCCGTGGCGTGCCTTTTGTTACACTTGCCTTGCCTGGCTTTGCCTTGCCTTCCTTTCCTTCCGTTACTCTTTCCTTGCCTTGCCGTGCATTGCCTAGCCTTGCATTGTCGTGCCTTAGCCTTGCCTCGCCTGACCGTGCCTTGCCTTGCGTTACCCTTTCCTTGCCTTGCCGTGCATTGCCTCGCCGTGCGTTGTCGTGCCTTAGCCTTGTTAACCCTTGCCGTGCCGTTCCTTCCGTTACCCTTGCCTTCCCTTGCTTTCCCTTGCCTTCCTTGCGTTCCGTTACTCGTTGCTTGCTTTCCGTGCATTGCCTAGCCTTGCGTTGTCATGCCTTAGCCTTGCCTCGCCTGACCGTGCTTTCCCATGCGTTACCCTTTCCTTGCCTTGCCGTGCATTGCCTAGCGTGCGTTGCCGTGCCTTAGCCTTGTTTCCCCTTGCCGTGCCGTTCCTTCCGTTACACTTGCCTTTCCTTGCTTTCCCTGGCCTTCCTTACATTCCGTTACTCTTTGCTTGCCTTCCGTGCATTGCCTAGCCTTGCGTTGTTTTGCCTTAGCCTTGCCTCGCCTGAACGTGCTTTCCCATGCGTTACCCTTTCCTTGCCTTGCCGTGCATTGCCTAGCCTGCGTTGCCGTGCCTTAGCCTTGTTTCCCCTTGCCGTGCCGTTCCTTCCGTTACCCTTGCCTTTCCTTGCTTTTCCTTGCCTTGCTTACCTTCCGTTACTCTTTGCTTGCCTTCCGTGCATTGCCTAGCCTTGCGTTGTCGTGCCTTAGCCTTATCTCGCCTGACCTTGCCTTCCTTTGCTTTAAGCTTTCCTTGCATTGTCGTGCATTGCCTAGCCTTGCGTTTTCGTGCATAAGCCTTGCCTAGCCTCACCGTGCCTTGCCTTGCGTTACCCTTTGCTTGCCTTGCCGTGCATTGCCTAGCCGTGCGTTGTCGTGCCTTACACTTGTTTCCCATTGCCGTGCCGTTCCTTCCGTTACACTTGCCTTTCTTTGCTTTCCCTTGCCTTCCTTACCTTCCGTTACTCTTTGCTTCGCTTCCCTGCATTGCCTAGCCTTGCGCTGTCGTGCCTTAGCCTTATCTCGCCTGACCGCGCATTCCTTTGCTTTAAGCTTTCCTTGCATTGTCGTGCATTGCCTAGCCTTGCGTTGTCGTGCATTAGCCTTGCCTAGCCTCACCGTGCCTTGCCTTGCTTTACCCTTTCCTCGCCTTGCCGTGCATTGCCTAGCCGTGCGTTGTCGTGCCTTAGCCTTTTTTCATCTTGCCATAGCCTTGCTTGCGTTGCATTGCTTTGCCTTGCATTCCTTGCCTTCCCTTACTCTTTGTTTGCCTTCGGTGCATTGCCTAGCCTTGCGTTGTCGTGCATTAGCCTTGCCTAGCCTCACCGTGCCTTGCCTTGCGTTACCCTTTCCTTGCCTTGCCGTGCATTGACTAGCCGTGCGTTGTCGTGCCTTAGCCTTGTTTCCCCTTGCCGTGGCGTGCCTTTTGTTACACTTGCCTTGCCTGGCTTTGCCTTGCCTTCCTTTCCTTCCGTTACTCTTTGCTTGCCTTCCGTGTATTGCTAGCCTTGCGTTTTCGTGCATTAGCCTTGCCTAGCCTCACCGTGCCTTGCCTTGCGTTACCCTTTGCTTGCCTTGCCGTGCATTGCCTAGCCCTGCGTTGTCGTGCCTTAGCCTTGTTACCCCTTGCCGTGCCGTTCCTTCCGTTACCCTTGCCTTCCCTTGCTTTCCCTTGCCTTCCTTGCGTTCCGTTACCCTTTGCTTGCTTTCCGTGCATTGCCTAGCCTTGCGTTGTCGTGCCTTATCCTTGCATCAACTGACCGTGCCTTCCCCTGCGTTAACCTTTCCTTGCCTGCCGTGCATTGCCTAGCCGTGCGTTGTCGTGCCTTAGCCTTGTTTCCCCTTGCCGTGGCGTGCATTTTGTTACACTTGCCTTGCCTGGCTTTGCCTTGCCTTCCTTTCCTTCCGTTACTCTTTCCTTGCCTTGCCGTGCATTGCCTAGCCTTGCATTGTCGTACCTTATCCTTGCCTCACCTGACCGTGCCTTCCCCTGCGTTACCCTTTCCTTGCCTTGCCGTGCATTGCCTAGCCGTGCGTTGTCGTGCCTTAGCCTTGTTACCCCTTGCCGTGCCGTTCCTTCCGTTACCCTTGCCTTCCCTTGCTTTCCCTTGCCTTCCTTGCGTTCCGTTACTCGTTGCTTGCTTTCAGTGCATTGTCTAGCCTTGCGTTGTCATGCCTTAGCCTTGCCTCGCCTGACCGTGCTTTCCCATGCGTTACCCTTTCCTTGCCTTGCCGTGCATTGCCTAGCGTGCGTTGCCGTGCCTTAGCCTTGTTTCCCCTTGCCGTGCCGTTCCTTCCGTTACCCTTGCCTTTCCTTGCTTTCCCTTGCCTTCCTTACCTTCCGTTACTCTTTGCTTGCCTTCCGTGCATTGCTAGCCTTGCGTTGTCGTGCCTTAGCCTTGCCTCGCCTGAACGTGCTTTCCCATGCGTTACCCTTTCCTTGCCTTGCCGTGCATTGCCTAGCCTGCGTTGCCGTGCCTTAGCCTTGTTTCCCCTTGACGTGCCGTTCCTTCCGTTACCCTTGCCTTTCCTTGCTTTTCCTTGCCTTGCTTACCTTCCGTTACTCTTTGCTTCCCTTCCCTGCATTGCCTAGCCTTGCGTTGTCGTGCCTTAGCCTTATCTCGCCTGACCGTGCCTTCCTTTGCTTTAAGCTTTCCTTGCATTGTCGTGCATTGCCTAGCCTTGCGTTGTCGTGCATTAGCCTTGCCTAGCCTCACCGTGCCTTGCCTTGCGTTACACTTTCCTTGCCTTGCCGTGCATTGCCTAGCCGTGCGTTGTCGTGCCTTAGCCTTGTTTCCCCTTGCCGTGGCGTGCCTTTTGTTACACTTCCCTTGCCTGGCTTTGCCTTGCCTTCCTTTCCTTCCGTTACTCTTTCCTTGCCTTGCCGTGCATTGCCTAGCCTTGCATTGTCGTGCCTTATCCTTGCATCACCTGACCGTGCCTTCCCCTGCGTTACCCTTTCCTTGCCTTGCCGTGCATTGCCTAGCCGTGCGTTGTCGTGCCTTAGCCTTGTTTCCCCTTGCCGTGGCGTGCCTTTTGTTACACTTGCCTTGCCTGGCTTTGCCTTGCCTTCCTTTCCTTCCGTTACTCTTTCCTTGCCTTGCCGTGCATTGCCTAGCCTTGCATTGTCGTACCTTATCCTTGCCTCACCTGACCGTGCCTTCCCCTGCGTTACCCTTTCCTTGCCTTGCCGTGCATTGCCTAGCCGTGCGTTGTCGTGCCTTAGCCTTGTTACCCCTTGCCGTGCCGTTCCTTCCGTTACCCTTGCCTTCCCTTGCTTTCCCTTGCCTTCCTTGCGTTCCGTTACTCGTTGCTTGCTTTCCGTGCATTGCCTAGCCTTGCGTTGTCATGCCTTAGCCTTGCCTCGCCTGACCGTGCTTTCCCATGCGTTACCCTTTCCTTGCCTTGCCGTGCATTGCCTAGCGTGCGTTGCCGTGCCTTAGCCTTGTTTCCCCTTGCCGTGCCGTTCCTTCCGTTACACTTGCCTTTCTTTGCTTTCCCTTGCCTTCCTTACTTTCCGTTACTCTTTGCTTGCCTTCCGTGCATTGCCTAGCCTTGCGTTGTTTTGCCTTAGCCTTGCCTCGCCTGAACGTGCTTTCCCATGCGTTACCCTTTCCTTGCCTTGCCGTGCATTGCCTAACCTGCGTTGCCGTGCCTTAGCCTTGTTTCCCCTTGCCGTGCCGTTCCTTCCGTTACCCTTGCCTTTCCTTGCTTTCCCTTGCCTTCCTTACCTTCCGTTACTCTTTGCTTCCCTTCCCTGCATTGCCTAGACTTGCGTTGTCGTGCCTTAGCCTTATCTCGCCTGACCGTGCCTTCCTTTGCTTTAAGCTTTCCTTGCATTGTCGTGCATTGCCTAGCCTTGCGTTGTCGTGCATTAGCCTTGCCTAGCCTCACCGTGCCTTGCCTTGCGTTACCCTGTGCTTGCCTTGCCGTGCATTGCCTAGCCGTGCGTTGTCGTGCCTTACACTTGTTTCCCATTACCGTGCCGTTCCTTCCGTTACACTTGCCTTTCTTTGCTTTTCCTTGCCTTCCTTACCTTCCGTTACTCTTTGCTTCGCTTCCCTCCATTGCCTAGCCTTGCGCTGTCGTGCCTTAGCCTTATCTCGCCTGACCGCGCATTCCTTTGCTTTAAGCTTTCTTTGCATTGTCGTGCATTGCCTAGCCTTGCGTTGTCGTGCATTAGCCTTGCCTAGCCTCACCGTGCCTTGCCTTGCTTTACCCTATCCTCGCCTTGCCGTTCATTGCCTAGCCGTGCGTTGTCGTGCCTTAGCCTTTTTTCATCTTGCCATAGCCTTGCTTGCGTTGCATTGCTTTGCCTTGCATTCCTTGCCTTCCCTTACTCTTTGTTTGCCTTCGGTGCATTGCCTAGCCTTGCGTTGTCGTGCATTAGCCTTGCCTAGCCTCACCGTGCCTTGCCTTGCGTTACCCTTTCCTTGCCTTGCCGTGCATTGCCTAGCCGTGCGTTGTCGTGCCTTAGCCTTGTTTCCCCTTGCCGTGGCGTGCCTTTTGTTACACTTGCCTTGCCTGGCTTTGCCTTGCCTTCCTTTCCTTCCGTTACTCTTTGCTTGCCTTCCGTGCATTGCTAGCCTTGCGTTTTCGTGCATTAGCCTTGCCTAGCCTCACCGTGCCTTGCCTTGCGTTACCCTTTGCTTGCCTTGCCGTGCATTGCCTAGCCGTGCGTTGTCGTGCCTTAACCTTGTTTTCCATTGCCGTGCCGTTCCTTCCGTTACACTTGCCTTTCTTTGCTTTCCCTTGCCTTCCTTACCTTCCGTTACTCTTTGCTTGCTTTCCCTGCATTGCCTAGCCTTGCGTTGTCGTGCCTTAGCCTTATCTCGCCTGACCGTGCCTTCCTTTGCTTTAAGCTTTCCTTGCATTGTCGTGCATTGCCTAGCCTTGCGTTGTCGTGCATTAGCCTTGCCTAGCCTCACCGTGCTTTTCCATGCGTTACCCTTTCCTTGCCTGGCCGTGCATTGCCTAGCCCTGCGTTGTCGTGCCTTAGCCTTGTTACCCCTTCCGTTACTCACCTTGCCTTGCCTTGCTTTCCCTTGCCTTCCTTACCTTCCGTTACTCTTTGCTTGCCTTCCTTGCATTGCTAGCCTTGCGTTGTCGTGCCTTAGCCTTGCCTCGCCTGAACGTGCTTTCCCATGCGTTACCCTTTCTTTGCCTTGCCGGGCATTGCCTAGCCTGCGTTGCCGTGCCTTAGCCTTGTTTCCCCTTGCCGTGCCGTTCCTTCCGTTACCCTTGCCTTTCCTTGCTTTTCCTTGCCTTGCTTACCTTCCGTTACTCTTTGCTTCCCTTCCCTGCATTGCCTAGCCTTGCGTTGTCGTGCCTTAGCCTTATCTCGCCTGACCGTGCCTTCCTTTGCTTTAAGCTTTCCTTGCATTGTCGTGCATTGCCTAGCCTTGCGTTGTCGTGCATTAGCCTTGCCTTGCCTCACCGTGCCTTGCCTTGCGTTACCCTTTCCTTGACTTGCCGTGCATTGCCTAGCCGTGCGTTGTCGTGCCTTAGCCTTGTTTCCCCTTGCCCTGGCGTGCCTTTTGTTACACTTCCCTTGCCTGGCTTTGCCTTGCCTTCCTTTCCTTCCGTTACTCTTTCCTTGCCTTGCCGTGCATTGCCTAGCCTTGCATTGTCGTGCCTTATCCTTGCATCACCTGACCGTGCCTTACCCTGCGTTACCCTTTCCTTGCCTTGCCGTGCATTGCCTAGCCGTGCGTTGTCGTGCCTTAGCCTTGTTTCCCCTTGCCGTGGCGTGCCTTTTGTTACACTTGCCTTGCCTGGCTTTGCCTTGCCTTCCTTTCCTTCCGTTACTGTTTCCTTGCCTTGCCGTGCATTGCCTAGCCTTGCATTGTCGTACCTTATCCTTGCCTCACCTGACCGTGCCTTCCCCTGCGTTACCCTTTCCTTGCCTTGCCGTGCATTGCCTAGCCGTGCGTTGTCGTGCCTTAGCCTTGTTACCCCTTGCCGTGCCGTTCCTTCCGTTACCCTTGCCTTCCCTTGCTTTCCCTTGCCTTCCTTGCGTTCCGTTACTCGTTGCTTGCTTTCCGTGCATTGCCTAGCCTTGCGTTGTCATGCCTTAGCCTTGCCTCGCCTGACCGTGCTTTCCCATGCGTTACCCTTTCCTTGCCTTGCCGTGCATTGCCTAGCGTGCGTTGCCGTGCCTTAGCCTTGTTTCCCCTTGCCGTGCCGTTCCTTCCGTTACACTTGCCTTTCCTTGCTTTCCCTGGCCTTCCTTACATTCCGTTACTCTTTGCTTGCCTTCCGTGCATTGCCTAGCCTTGCGTTGTTTTGCCTTAGCCTTGCCTCGCCTGAACGTGCTTTCCCATGCGTTACCCTTTCCTTGCCTTGCCGTGCATTGCCTAGCCTGCGTTGCCGTGCCTTAGCCTTGTTTCCCCTTGCCGTGCCGTTCCTTCCGTTACCCTTGCCTTTCCTTGCTTTTCCTTGCCTTGCTTACCTTCCGTTACTCTTTGCTTGCCTTCCGTGCATTGCCTAGCCTTGCGTTGTCGTGCCTTAGCCTTATCTCGCCTGACCTTGCCTTCCTTTGCTTTAAGCTTTCCTTGCATTGTCGTGCATTGCCTAGCCTTGCGTTTTCGTGCATAAGCCTTGCCTAGCCTCACCGTGCCTTGCCTTGCGTTACCCTTTGCTTGCCTTGCCGTGCATTGCCTAGCCGTGCGTTGTCGTGCCTTACACTTGTTTCCCATTGCCGTGCCGTTCCTTCCGTTACACTTGCCTTTCTTTGCTTTCCCTTGCCTTCCTTACCTTCCGTTACTCTTTGCTTCGCTTCCCTGCATTGCCTAGCCTTGCGCTGTCGTGCCTTAGCCTTATCTCGCCTGACCGCGCATTCCTTTGCTTTAAGCTTTCCTTGCATTGTCGTGCATTGCCTAGCCTTGCGTTGTCGTGCATTAGCCTTGCCTAGCCTCACCGTGCCTTGCCTTGCTTTACCCTTTCTTCGCCTTGCCGTGCATTGCCTAGCCGTGCGTTGTCGTGCCTTAGCCTTTTTTCACCTTGCCATAGCCTTGCTTGCGTTGCATTGCTTTGCCTTGCATTCCTTGCCTTCCCTTACTCTTTGTTTGCCTTCGGTGCATTGCCTAGCCTTGCGTTGTCGTGCATTAGCCTTGCCTAGCCTCACCGTGCCTTGCCTTGCGTTACCCTTTCCTTGCCTTGCCGTGCATTGCCTAGCCGTGCGTTGTCGTGCCTTAGCCTTGTTTCCCCTTGCCGTGCCGTTCCTTCCGTTACCCTTGCCTTTCCTTGCTTTCCCTTGCCTTCCTTACCTTCCGTTACTCTTTGCTTGCCTTTCGTGCATTAGCCTTGCCTAGCCCACCGTGCCTTGCCTTGCGTTACCCTTTCCTTGCCTTGCCGTGCATTGCCTAGCCGTGCGTTGTCGTGCCTTAGCCTTGTTACCCCTTGCCGTGCCGTTCCTTCCGTTACCCTTGCCTTCCCTTGCTTTCCCTTGCCTTCCTTGCGTTCCGTTACCCTTTGCTTGCTTTCCGTGCATTGCCTAGCCTTGCGTTGTCATGCCTTAGCCTTGACTCGCCTGACCG
The DNA here is from genome assembly GCF_037893015.1 of Macrotis lagotis. Classification (NCBI taxonomy): domain Eukaryota; kingdom Metazoa; phylum Chordata; class Mammalia; order Peramelemorphia; family Peramelidae; genus Macrotis; species Macrotis lagotis. The sequence goes on from NW_027422331.1 coordinate 94,913, forward strand.
TGCTTTCCCATGCGTTACCCTTTCCTTTCCTTGCCGTGCATTGCCTAGCGTGCGTTGTCGTGCCTTAGACTTGTTTCCCCTTGCCGTGCCGTTCCTTCCGTTACCCTTGCCTTTCCTTGCTTTCCCTTGCCTTCCTTACCTTCCGTTACTCTTTGCTTGCTTTCCGTGCACTGCCTAGCCTTGCGTTGTCGTGCCTTAGCCTTGCCTCGCCTGACCGTGCCTTCCCTTGCGTTACACTTTCCTTGCCTTGACGTGCATTGCCTAGCCGTGCGTTGTCGTGCCTTAGCCTTGTTTCCACTTGCCGTGCGTTTCCTTCCGTTACCCTTGCCTTGCCTTCCTTTCCCTTGCTTCCTTACCTTCCGTTACTCCTTGGTGCCTTCCCTGCGTTGCCTAGCCTTGCGTTGTCGTGCCTTAGCCTTAACTCGCCTGACCGTGCCTTCCCTTGCTTTACCCTTTCCTTGCCTTGACGTGCATTGCCTAGCCGTGCGTTGTTGTGCCTTAGCCTTGTTTCCCCTTGCCGTGCTGTTCCTTCCGTTACCGTTGCCTTGCCTTGCTTATCCTTGCCTTCGAAGCCTTCCGTTAATCTTTGCTTCCCTTCCGTGCATTGCCTAGCCTTGCGTTGTCGTGCCTTAGCCTTACCTCGCCTGACCGTGCCTTGCCTTGAGTTACCCTTTGCTTGCCTTGCTGTGCATTGCCTTGCCGTGCGTTGTCGTGCATTAGCCTTGCCTAGCCTCACCGTGCCTGGCCTTGCGTTACCCTTTCCTTGCCTTGCCGTGCATTGCCTAGCCGTGCGTTGTCGTGCCTTAGCCTTGATTCCCCTTGCCGTGGCGTGCCTTTTGTTACACTTGCCTTGCCTGGCTTTGCCTTGCCTTCCTTTCTTTCCGTTATTCTTTCCTTGCCTTGCCGTTCAGTGCCTAGCCTTGCGTTGTCGTGCCTTAGCCTTGCCTAGCCTCACCGTGCCTTGCCTTGCGTTACCCTTTCCTTGCCTTGCCGTGCATTGCCTAGCCGTGCGTTGTCGTGCCTTAGCCTTGTTTCCCCTTGCCGTGCCGTGCCTTTTGTTACACTTGCATTGCCTGGCTTTGCCTTGCCTTCCTTTCCTTCCGTTACTCTTTGCTTGCCTTCCGTGCATTGCTAGCCTTGCGTTTTCGTGCCTTATCCTTGCCTCACCTGACCGTGCCTTCCCTTGCGTTACCCTTTCCTTGCCTTGCCGTGCATTGCCTAGCCGTGCGTTGTCGTGCCTTAGCCTTGTTTCCCCTTGCCGTGCCGTTCCTTCCGTTACACTTGCCTTTCCTTGCTTTCCCTTGCCTTCCTTACCTTCCGTTACTCTTTGCTTGCTTTCCCTGCATTGCCTAGCCTTGCGTTGTCGTGCCTTAGCCTTATCTCGCCTGACCGTGCCTTCCTTTGCTTTAAGCTTTCCTTGCATTGTCGTGCATTGCCTAGCCTTGCGTTTTCGTGCATTAGCCTTGCCTCGCCTGAACGTGCTTTCCCATGCGTTACCCTTTCCTTGCCTTGCCGTGCATTGCCTAGCCTGCGTTGCCGTGCCTTAGCCTTGTTTCCCCTTGCCGTGCCGTTCCTTCCGTTACCCTTGCCTTTCCTTGCTTTTCCTTGCTTTGCTTACCTTCCGTTACTCTTTGCTTCCCTTCCCTGCATTGCCTAGCCTTGCGTTGTCGTGCCTTAGCCTTAGCTCGCCTGACCGTGCCTTCCTTTGCTTCAAGCTTTCCTGGCATTGTCGTGCATTGCCTAGCCTTGCGTTGTCGTGCATTAGCCTTGCCTAGCCTCACCGTGCTTTTCCATGCGTTACCCTTTCCTTGCCTGGCCGTGCATTGCCTAGCCCTGCGTTGTCGTGCCTTAGCCTTGTTACCCCTTGCCGTGCGTTTCCTTCCGTTACCCTTGCCTTGCCTTCCTTTCCCTTGCTTCCTTACCTTCCGTTACTCTTTGCTTGCCTTCCTTGCATTGCTAGCCTTGCGTTGTCGTGCCTTAGCCTTGCCTCGCCTGAACGTGCTTTCCCATGCGTTACCCTTTCCTTGCCTTGCCGTGCATTGCCTAGCCCTGCGTTGTCGTGCCTTAGCCTTGTTTCCCCTTGCCGTGCCGTTCCTTCCGTTACCCTTGCCTTTCCTTGCTTTTCCTTGCCTTGCTTACCTTCCGTTACTCTTTGCTTCCCTTCCCTGCATTGCCTAGCCTTGCGTTGTCGTGCCTTAGCCTTATCTCGCCTGACCGTGCCTTCCTTTGCTTTAAGCTTTCCTTGCATTGTCGTGCATTGCCTAGCCTTGCGTTGTCGTGCATTAGCCTTGCCTAGCCTCACCGTGCCTTGCCTTGCGTTACCCTTTCCTTGCCTTGCCGTGCATTGCCTACCCGTGCGTTGTCGTGCCTTAGCCTTGTTTCCCCTTGCCGTGGCGTGCCTTTTGTTACACTTCCCTTGCCTGGCTTTGCCTTGCCTTCCTTTCCTTCCGTTACTCTTTCATTACCTTGCCGTGCATTGCCTAGCCTTGCATTGTCGTGCCTTATCCTTGCATCACCTGACCGTGCCTTACCCTGCGTTACCCTTTCCTTGCCTTGCCGTGCATTGCCTAGCCGTGCGTTGTCGTGCCTTAGCCTTGTTTCCCCTTGCCGTGGCGTGCCTTTTGTTACACTTGCCTTGCCTGGCTTTGCCTTGCCTTCCTTTCCTTCCGTTACTCTTTCCTTGCCTTGCCGTGCATTGCCTAGCCTTGCATTGTCGTACCTTAGCCTTGCCTCACCTGACCGTGCCTTCCCCTGCGTTACCCTTTCCTTGCCTTGCCGTGCATTGCCTAGCCCTGCGTTGTCGTGCCTTAGCCTTGTTACCCCTTGCCGTGCCGTTCCTTCCGTTACCCTTGCCTTCCCTTGCTTTCCCTTGCCTTCCTTGCGTTCCGTTACTCTTTGCTTGCTTTCCGTGCATTGCCTATCCTTGCGTTGTCATGCCTTAGCCTTGCCTCGCCTGACCGTGCTTTCCCATGCGTTACCCTTTCCTTGCCTTGCCGTGCATTGCCTAGCGTGCGTTGTCGTGCCTTAGCCTTGTTTCCCCTTGCCGTGCCGTTCCTTCCGTTACCATTGCCTTTCCTTGCTTTCCCTTGCCTTCCTTACTTTCCGTTACTCTTTGCTTGCCTTCCGTGCATTGCCTAGCCTTGCGTTGTTGTGCCTTAGCCTTGCCTCGCCTGAACGTGCTTTCCCATGCGTTACCCTTTCCTTGCCTTGCCGTGCATTGCCTAGCCTGCGTTGCCGTGCCTTAGCCTTGTTTCCCCTTGCCGTGCCGTTCCTTCCGTTACCCTTGCCTTTCCTTGCTTTTCCTTGCCTTGCTTACCTTCCGTTACTCTTTGCTTGCCTTCCGTGCATTGCCTAGCCTTGCGTTGTCGTGCCTTAGCCTTATCTCGCCTGACCTTGCCTTCCTTTGCTTTAAGCTTTCCTTGCATTGTCGTGCATTGCCTAGCCTTGCGTTTTCGTGCATTAGCCTTGCCTAGCCTCACCGTGCCTTGCCTTGCGTTACCCTTTCCTTGCCTTGCCGTGCATTGCCTAGCCGTGCGTTGTCGTGCCTTACACTTGTTTCCCATTGCCGTGCCGTTCCTTCCGTTACACTTGCCTTTCTTTGCTTTCCCTTGCCTTCCTTACCTTCCGTTACTCTTTGCTTCGCTTCCATGCATTGCCTAGCCTTGCGCTGTCGTGCCTTAGCCTTATCTCGCCTGACCGCGCATTCCTTTGCTTTAAGCTTTCCTTGCATTGTCGTGCATTGCCTAGCCTTGCGTTGTCGTGCATTAGCCTTGCCTAGCCTCACCGTGCCTTGCCTTGCTTTACCCTTTCCTCGCCTTGCCGTGCATTGCCTAGCCGTGCGTTGTCGTGCCTTAGCCTTTTTTCATCTTGCCATAGCCTTGCTTGCGTTGCATTGCTTTGCCTTGCATTCCTTGCCTTCCCTTACTCTTTGTTTGCCTTCGGTGCATTGCCTAGCCTTGCGTTGTCGTGCATTAGCCTTGCCTAGCCTCACCGTGCCTTGCCTTGCGTTACCCTTTCCTTGCCTTGCCGTGCATTGACTAGCCGTGCGTTGTCGTGCCTTAGCATTGTTTCCCCTTGCCGTGGCGTGCCTTTTGTTACACTTGCCTTGCCTGGCTTTGCCTTGCCTTCCTTTCCTTCCGTTACTCTTTGCTTGCCTTCCGTGCATTGCCTAGCCTTGCGTTGTCGTGCATTAGCCTTGCCTAGCCTCACCGTGCCTTGCCTTGCGTTACCCTTTCCTTGCCTTGCCGTGCATTGCCTAGCCCTGCGTTGTCGTACCTTAGCCTTGTTTCCCCTTGCCGTGCCGTTCCTTCCGTTACCCTTGCCTTCCCTTGCTTTCCCTTGCCTTCCTTACCTTCCGTTACTCTTTGCTTGCTTTCCGTGCACTGCCTAGCCTTGCGTTGTCGTGCCTTAGCCTTGCCTCGCCTGACCGTGCCTTCCCTTGCGTTACCCTTTCCTTGCCTTGCCGTGCATTGCCTAGCCGTGCGTTGTCGTGCCTTAGCCTTGTTACCCCTTGCCGTGCGTTTCCTTCCGTTACCCTTGCCTTGCCTTCCTTTCCCTTGCTTCCTTACCTTCCGTTACTCCTTGGTGCCTTCCCTGCATTGCCTAGCCTTGCGTTGTCGTGCCTTAGCCTTAACTCGCCTGACCGTGCCTTCCCTTGCTTTACCCTTTCCTTGCCTTGACGTGCATTGCCTAACCGTGCGTTGTCGTGCCTTAGCCTTGTTTCCCCTTGCCGTGCTGTTCCTTCCGTTACCCTTGCCTTGCCTTGCTTAACCTTGCCTTCGAAGCCTTCCGTTAATCTTTGCTTCCCTTCCGTGCATTGCCTAGCCTTGCGTTGTCGTGCCTTAGCCTTACCTCGCCTGACCGTGCCTTGCCATGAGTTACCCTTTGCTTGCCTTGCTGTGCATTGCCTTGCCGTGCGTTGTCGTGCATTAGCCTTGCCTAGCCTCACCGTGCCTTGCCTTGCGTTACCCTTTCCTTGCCTTCCCGTGCATTGCCTAGTCGTGCGTTGTCGTGCCTTAGCCTTGTTTCCCCTTGCCGTGCAGTGAATTTTGTTACACTTGCCTTACCTGGCTTTGTCTTCCCTTCCTTTCTTTCCGTTATTCTTTCCTTGCCTTGCCGTTCAGTGCCTAGCCTTGCGTTGTCGTGCCTTAGCCTTGCCTAGCCTCACCGTGCCTTGCCTTGCGTTACCCTTTCCTTGCTTTGCCGTGCATTGCCTAGCCGTGCGTTGTCGTGCCTTAGCCTTGTTTCCCCTTGCCGTGCCGTGCCTTTTGTTACACTTGCCTTGCCTTGCTTTGCCTTGCCTTCCTTTCCTTCCGTTACTCTTTGCTTGCCTTCCGTGCATTGCCTAGCCTTGCGTTGTCGTGCCTTAGCCTTGCCTCGCCTGACCGTGCCTTGCCTTGCGTTACCCTTTCCTTGCCTTGCCGTGCATTGCCTAGCCGTGCGTTGTCGTGCCTTAGCCTTGTTTCCCCTTGCCGTGCCGTTCCTTCCGTTACCCTTGCCTTTCCTTGCTTTCCCTTGCCTTCCTTACCTTCCGTTACTCTTTGCTTGCTTTCCCTGCATTGCCTAGCCTTGCGTTGTCGTGCCTTAGCCTTATCTCGCCTGACCTTGCCTTCCTTTGCTTTAAGCTTTCCTTGCATTGTCGTGCATTGCCTAGCCTTGCGTTGTCGTGCCTTAGCCTTGCCTCGCCTGACCGTGCTTTCCCATGCGTTACCCTTTCCTTGCCTTGCCGTGCATTGCCTAGCCTGCGTTGCCGTGCCTTAGCCTTGTTTCCCCTTGCCGTGCCGTTCCTTCCGTTACCCTTGCCTTTCCTTGCTTTTCCTTGCTTTGCTTACCTTCCGTTACTCTTTGCTTGCCTTCCCTGCATTGCCTAGCCTTGCGTTGTCGTGCCTTAGCCTTGCCTCGCCTGACCGTGCTTTCCCATGCGTTACCCTTTCCTTGCCTTGCCGTGCATTGCCTAGCCTGCGTTGCCGTGCCTTAGCCTTGTTTCCCCTTGCCGTGCCGTTCCTTCCGTTACCCTTGCCTTTCCTTGCTTTTCCTTGCCTTGCTTACCTTCCGTTACTCTTTGCTTGCCTTCCGTGCATTGCCTAGCCTTGCGTTGTCGTGCCTTAGCCTTATCTCGCCTGACCTTGCCTTCCTTTGCTTTAAGCTTTCCTTGCATTGTCGTGCATTGCCTAGCCTTGCGTTTTCGTGCATTAGCCTTGCCTAGCCTCACCGTGCCTTGCCTTGCGTTACCCTTTGCTTGCCTTGCCGTGCATTGCCTAGCCGTGCGTTGTCGTGCCTTACACTTGTTTCCCATTGCCGTGCCGTTCCTTCCGTTACACTTGCCTTTCTTTGCTTTCCCTTGCCTTCCTTACCTTCCGTTACTCTTTGCTTCGCTTCCCTGCATTGCCTAGCCTTGCGCTGTCGTGCCTTAGCCTTATCTCGCCTGACCGCGCATTCCTTTGCTTTAAGCTTTCCTTGCATTGTCGTGCATTGCCTAGCCTTGCGTTGTCGTGCATTAGCCTTGCCTAGCCTCACCGTGCCTTGCCTTGCTTTACCCTTTCCTCGCCTTGCCGTGCATTGCCTAGCCGTGCATTGTCGTGCCTTAGCCTTTTTTCATCTTGCCATAGCCTTGCTTGCGTTGCATTGCTTTGCCTTGCATTCCTTGCCTTCCCTTACTCTTTGTTTGCCTTCGGTGCATTGCCTAGCCTTGCGTTGTCGTGCATTAGCCTTGCCTAGCCTCACCGTGCCTTGCCTTGCGTTACCCTTTCCTTGCTTTGCCGTGCATTGACTAGCCGTGCGTTGTCGTGCCTTAGCCTTGTTTCCCCTTGCCGTGGCGTGCCTTTTGTTACACTTGCCTTGCCTGGCTTTGCCTTGCCTTCCTTTCCTTCCGTTACTCTTTGCTTACCTTCCGTGCATTGCTAGCCTTGCGTTTTCGTGCATTAGCCTTGCCTAGCCTCACCGTGCCTTGCCTTGCGTTACCCTTTGCTTGCCTTGCCGTGCATTGCCTAGCCGTGCGTTGTCGTACCTTAGCCTTGTTACCACTTGCCGTGCCGTTCCTTCCGTTACCCTTGCCTTCCCTTGCTTTCCCTTGCCTTCCTTGCGTTCCGTTACCCTTTGCTTGCTTTCCGTGCATTGCCTAGCCTTACGTTGTCATGCCTTAGCCTTGACTCGCCTGACCGTGCTTTCCCATGCGTTACCCTTTCCTTGCCTTGCCGTGCATTGCCTAGCGTGCGTTGTCGTGACTTAGACTTGTTTCCCCTTGCCGTGCCGTTCCTTCCGTTACCATTGCCTTTCCTTGCTTTCCCTTGCCTTCCTTACCTTCCGTTACTCTTTGCTTGCTTTCCGTGCACTGCCTAGCCTTGCGTTGTCGTGCCTTAGCCTTGCCTCGCCTGACCGTGCCTTCCCTTGCGTTACACTTTCCTTGCCTTGACGTGCATTGCCTAGCCGTGCGTTGTCGTGCCTTAGCCTTGTTACCCCTTGCCGTGCGTTTCCTTCCGTTACCCTTGCCTTGCCTTGCTTTCCCTTGCTTCCTTACCTTCCGTTACTCCTTGCTTGCCTTCCCTGCATTGCCTAGCCTTGCGTTGTCGTGCCTTAGCCTTAACTCGCCTGACCGTGCCTTCCCTTGCTTTACCCTTTCCTTGCCTTGACGTGCATTGCCTAGCAGTGCGTTGTTGTGCCTTAGCCTTGTTTCCCCTTGCCGTGCTGTTCCTTCCGTTACCCTTGCCTTGCCTTGCTTAACCTTTGCCATCGAAGCCTTCCGTTAATCTTTGCTTCCCTTCCGTGCATTGCCTAGGCTTGCGTTGTCGTGCCTTAGCCTTACCTCGCCTGACCGTGCCTTGCCTTGAGTTACCCTTTGCTTGCCTTGCTGTGCATTGCCTTGCCGTGCGTTGTCGTGCATTAGCCTTGCCTAGCCTCACCGTGCCTGGCCTTGCGTTACCCTTTCCTTGCCTTCCCGTGCATTGCCTAGTCGTGCGTTGTCGTGCCTTAGCCTTGTTTCCCCTTGCCGTGCAGTGAATTTTGTTACACTTGCCTTGCCTGGCTTTGTCTTGCCTTCCATTCTTTCCGTTATTCTTTCCTTGCTTTGCCGTTCAGTGCCTAGGCTTGCGTTGTCGTGCCTTAGCCTTGCCTAGCCTCACCGTGCCTTGCCTTGCGTTACCCTTTCCTTGCTTTGCCGTGCATTGACTAGCCGTGCGTTGTCGTGCCTTAGCCTTGTTTCCCCTTGCCGTGGCGTGCCTTTTGTTACACTTGCCTTGCCTGGCTCTGCCTTGCCTTCATTTCCTTCCGTTACTCTTTGCTTGCCTTCCGTGCATTGCTAGCCTTGCGTTTTCGTGCATTAGCCTTGCCTCGCCTGAACGTGCTTTCCCATGCGTTACCCTTTCCTTGCCTTGCCGTGCATTGCCTAGCCTGCGTTGCCGTGCCTTAGCCTTGTTTCCCCTTGCCGTGCCGTTCCTTCCGTTACCCTTGCCTTTCCTTGCTTTTCCTTGCCTTGCTTACCTTCCGTTACTCTTTGCTTCCCTTCCCTGCATTGCCTAGCCTTGCGTTGTCGTGCCTTAGCCTTAGCTCGCCTGACCGTGCCTTCCTTTGCTTCAAGCTTTCCTGGTATTGTCGTGCATTGCCTAGCCTTGCGTTGTCGTGCATTAGCCTTGCCTAGCCTCACCGTGCTTTTCCATGCGTTACCCTTTCCTTGCCTGGCCGTGCATTGCCTAGCCCTGCGTTGTCGTGCCTTAGCCTTGTTACCCCTTGCCTTGCGTTTCCTTCCGTTACCCTTGCCTTGCCTTCCTTTCCCTTGCTTCCTTACCTTCCGTTACTCTTTGCTTGCTTTCCGTGCATTGCCTAGCCTTGCGTTGTCGTGCCTTAGCCTTGCCTCGCCTGAACGTGCTTTCCCATGCGTTACCCTTTCCTTGCCTTGCCGTGCATTGCCTAGCCTGCGTTGCCGTGCCTTAGCCTTGTTTCCCCTTGCCGTGCCGTTCCTTCCGTTATCCTTGCCTTTCCTTGCTTTTCCTTGCCTTGCTTACCTTCCGTTACTCTTTGCTTCCCTTCCCTGCATTGCCTAGCCTTGCGTTGTCGTGCCTTAGCCTTATCTCGCCTGACCGTGCCTTCCTTTGCTTTAAGCTTTCCTTGCATTGTCGTGCATTGCCTAGCCTTGCGTTGTCGTGCATTAGCCTTGCCTAGCCTCACCGTGCCTTGCCTTGCGTTACACTTTCCTTGCCTTGCCGTGCATTGCCTAGCCGTGCGTTGTCGTGCCTTAGCCTTGTTTCCCCATGCCGTGGCGTGCCTTTTGTTACACTTCCCTTGCCTGGCTTTGCCTTGCCTTCCTTTCCTTCCGTTACTCTTTCCTTGCCTTGCCGTGCATTGCCTAGCCTTGCATTGTCGTGCCTTATCCTTGCATCACCTGACCGTGCCTTCCCCTGCGTTACCCTTTCCTTGCCTTGCCGTGCATTGCCTAGCCGTGCGTTGTCGTGCCTTAGCCTTGTTTCCCCTTGCCGTGGCGTGCCTTTTGTTACACTTGCCTTGCCTGGCTTTGCCTTGCCTTCCTTTCCTTCCGTTACTGTTTCCTTGCCTTGCCGTGCATTGCCTAGCCTTGCATTGTCGTACCTTATCCTTGCCTCACCTGACCGTGCCTTCCCCTGCCTTACCCTTTCCTTGCCTTGCCGTGCATTGCCTAGCCGTGCGTTGTCGTGCCTTAGCCTTGTTACCCCTTGCCGTGCCGTTCCTTCCGTTACCCTTGCCTTCCCTTGCTTTCCCTTGCCTTCCTTGCGTTCCGTTACTCGTTGCTTGCTTTCCGTGCATTGCCTAGCCTTGCGTTGTCATGCCTTAGCCTTGCCTCGCCTGACCGTGCTTTCCCATGCGTTACCCTTTCCTTGCCTTGCCGTGCATTGCCTAGCGTGCGTTGCCGTGCCTTAGCCTTGTTTCCCCTTGCCGTGCCGTTCCTTCCGTTACACTTGCCTTTCCTTGCTTTCCCTTGCCTTCCTTACTTTCCGTTACTCTTTGCTTGCCTTCCGTGCATTGCCTAGCCTTGCGTTGTTTTGCCTTAGCCTTGCCTCGCCTGACCGTGCTTTCCCATGCGTTACCCTTTCCTTGCCTTGCCGTGCATTGCCTAGCCTGCGTTGTCGTGCCTTAGCCTTGTTTCCCCTTGCCGTGCCGTTCCTTCCGTTACCCTTGCCTTTCCTTGCTTTTCCTTGCCTTGCTTACCTTCCGTTACTCTTTGCTTGCCTTCCGTGCATTGCCTAGCCTTGCGTTGTCGTGCCTTAGCCTTATCTCGCCTGACCTTGCCTTCCTTTGCTTTAAGCTTTCCTTGCATTGTCGTGCATTGCCTAGCCTTGCGTTGTCGTGCATTAGCCTTGCCTAGCCTCACCGTGCCTTGCCTTGCGTTACCCTTTCCTTGCCTTGCCGTGCATTGCCTAGCCGTGCGTTGTCGTGCCTTAGCCTTGTTTCCCATTGCCGTGCCGTTCCTTCCGTTACACTTGCCTTTCTTTGCTTTCCCTTGCCTTCCTTACCTTCCGTTACTCTTTGCTTCGCTTCCCTGCATTGCCTAGCCTTGCGCTGTCGTGCCTTAGCCTTATCTCGCCTGACCGCGCATTCCTTTGCTTTAAGCTTTCCTTGCATTGTCGTGCATTGCCTAGCCTTGCGTTGTCGTGCATTAGCCTTGCCTAGCCTCACCGTGCCTTGCCTTGCTTTACCCTTTCCTCGCCTTGCCGTGCATTGCCTAGCCGTGCGTTGTCGTGCCTTAGCCTTTTTTCATCTTGCCATAGCCTTGCTTGCGTTGCATTGCTTTGCCTTGCATTCCTTGCCTTCCCTTACTCTTTGTTTGCCTTCGGTGCATTGCCTAGCCTTGCGTTGTCGTGCATTAGCCTTGCCTAGCCTCACCGTGCCTTGCCTTGCGTTACCCTTTCCTTGCCTTGCCGTGCATTGCCTAGCCGTGCGTTGTCGTGCCTTAGCCTTGTTTCCCCTTGCCGTGCCGTGCGTTTTGTTACACTTGCCTTGCCTGGCTTTGCCTTGCCTTCCTTTCCTTCCGTTACTCTTTGCTTGCCTTCCGTGCATTGCTAGCCTTGCGTTTTCGTGCTTTAGCCTTGCCTAGCCTCACCGTGCCTTGCCTTGCGTTACCCTTTGCTTGCCTTGCCGTGCATTGCCTAGCCGTGCGTTGTCGTGCCTTACCCTTGTTTTCCATTGCCGTGCCGTTCCTTCCGTTACACTTGCCTTTCTTTGCTTTCCCTTGCCTTCCTTACGTTCCGTTACTCTTTGCTTGCTTTCCCTGCATTGCCTAGCCTTGCGTTGTCATGCCTTAGCCTTGCATCGCCTGACCGTGCCTTCCTTTGCTTTAAGCTTTCCTTGCATTGTCGTGCATTGCCTAGCCTTGCGTTGTCGTGCATTAGCCTTGCCTAGCCTCACCGTGCCTTGCCTTGCGTTACCCTTTCCTTGCCTTGCCGTGCATTGCCTAGCCGTGCGTTGTCGTGCCTTAGCCTGGTTTCCCCTTGCCGTGGCGTGCCTTTTGTTACACTTGCCTTGCCTGGCTTTGCCTTGCCTTCCTTTCCTTCCGTTACTCTTTCCTTGCCTTGCCGTGCATTGCCTAGCCCTGCGTTGTCGTACCTTAGCCTTGTTACCACTTGCCGTGCCGTTCCTTCCGTTACCCTTGCCTTCCCTTGCTTTCTCTTGCCTTCCTTGCGTTCTGTTACCCTTTGCTTGCTTTCCGTGCATTGCCTAGCCTTGCGTTGTCATGCCTTAGCCTTGCCTCGCCTGACCGTGCTTTCCCATGCGTTACCCTTTCCTTGCCTTGCCGTGCATTGCCTAGCGTGCGTTGTCGTGACTTAGACTTGTTTCCCCTTGCCGTGCCGTTCCTTCCGTTACCATTGCCTTTCCTTGCTTTCCCTTGCCTTCCTTACCTTCCGTTACTCTTTGCTTGCTTTCCGTGCATTGCCTAGCCTTGCGTTGTCGTGCCTTAGCCTTGCCTCGCCTGACCGTGCCTTCCCTTGCGTTACCCTTTCCTTGCCTTGCCGTGCATTGCCTAGCCGTGCGTTGTCGTGCCTTAGCCTTGTTACCACTTGCCGTGCGTTTCCTTCCGTTACCCTTGCCTTGCCTTCCTTTCCCTTGCTTCCTTACCTTCCGTTACTCTTTGCTTGCCTTCCGTGCATTGCCTAGCCTTGCGTTGTCGTGCCTTAGCCTTATCTCGCCTGACCGTGCCTTCCCTTGCTTTACCCTTTCCTTACCTTGCGCTGCCTTGCCTAGCCGTGCGTTGTCGTGCCTTAGCCTTGTTTCCCATTGCCGTGTCTTCCTTCCGTTACCCTTGCCTTCCCTTGCTTAACCTTGCCTTCGAAGCCTTCCGTTAATCTTTGCTTCCCTTCCGTGCATTGCCTAGCCTTGCGTTGTCGTGCCTTAGCCTTACCTCGCCTGACCGTGCCTTGCCTTGAGTTACCCTTTGCTTGCCTTGCTGTGCATTGCCTTGCCGTGCGTTGTCGTGCATTAGCCTTGCCTAGCCTCACCGTGCCTTGCCTTGCGTTACCCTTTCCTTGCCTTGCCGTGCCTTGCCTAGCCGTGCATTGTCGTGCCTTAGCCTTGTTTCCCCTTGTCGTGCAGTGAATTTTGTTACACTTGCCTTGCCTGGCTTTGTCTTGCCTTCCTTTCTTTCCGTTATTCTTTCCTTGCCTTGCCGTTCAGTGCCTAGCCTTGCGTTGTCGTGCCTTAGCCTTGCCTCGCCTGACCGTGCTTTCCCAGGTGTTAACCTTTCCTTGCCTTGCCGTGCATTGCCTAGCGTGCGTTGTCGTGCCTTAGCCTTGTTTCCCCTTGCCGTGCCGTTCCTTCCGTTACACTTGCCTTTCCTTCCTTTCCCTTGCCTTCCTTACCTTCCGTTAGTCTTTGCTTGCCTTTCGTGCATTGCCTAGCCTTGCGTTGTCGTGCCTTAGCCTTGTTTCCCCTTGCCGTGGCGAGCCTTTTGTTACACTTGCCTTGCCTGGCTTTGCCTTGCCTTCCTTTCCTTCCGTTACTCTTTCCTTGCCTTGCCGTGCATTGCCTAGCCTTGCGTTGTCGTGCCTTAGCGTTATCTCGCCTGACCGTGCCTTCCTTTGCTTTAAGCTTTCCTTGCATTGTCGTGCATTGCCTAGCCTTGCGTTGTCGTGCATTAGCCTTGCCTAGGCTCACCGTGCCTTGCCTTGCGTTACTCTTTCCTTGCCTTGCCGTGCATTGCCTAGCCTTGCATTTTCATGCCTTATCCTTCCCTCACCTGGCCGTGCCTTCCCTTGCATTACCCTTTCCTTGCCTTGCCGTGCATTGCCTAGCCCTGCGTTGTCGTGCCTTAGCCTTGTTACCCCTTGCCGTGCCGTTCCTTCCGTTACCCTTGCCTTCCCTTGCTTTCCCTTACCTTCCTTGCGTTCCGTTACTCTTTGCTTCCTTTCCGTGCATTGCCTAGCCTTGCGTTGTCATGCCTTAGCCTTGCCTCTCCTGACCGTGCTTTCCCATGCGTTACCCTTTCCTTGCCTTGCCGTGCATTGCCTAGCGTGCGTTGTCGTGCCTTAGCCTTGTTTCCCCTTGCCGTGCCGTTCCTTCCGTTACACTTGCCTTTCTTTGCTTTCCCTTGCCTTCCTTACTTTCCGTTACTCTTTGCTTGCCTTCCGTGCATTGCCTAGCCTTGCGTTGTTGTGCCTTAGCCTTGCCTCGCCTGAACGTGCTTTCCCATGCGTTACCCTTTCCTTGCCTTGCTGTGCATTGCCTAGCCTGCGTTGCCGTGCCTTAGCCTTGTTTCCCCTTGCCGTGCCGTTCCTTCCGTTACCCTTGCGTTTCCTTGCTTTTCCTTGCCTTGCTTACCTTCCGTTACTCTTTGCTTGCCTTCCGTGCATTGCCTAGCCTTGCGTTGTCGTGCCTTAGCGTTATCTCGCCTGACCTTGCCTTCCTTTGCTTTAAGCTTTCCTTGCATTGTCGTGCATTGCCTAGCCTTGCGTTGTCGTGCATTAGCCTTGCCTAGCCTCACCGTGCCTTGCCTTCCTTTATATTTTCCTCGCCTTGCCGTGCATTGCCTAGCCGTGCGTTGTCGTGCCTTAGCCTTTTTTCATCTTGCCATAGCCTTCCTTGCGTTGCATTGCTTTGCCTTGCATTCCTTGCCTTCCCTTACTCTTTGTTTGCCTTCGGTGCATTGCCTAGCCTTGCGTTGTTGTACATTAGCCTTGCCTAGCCTCACAGTGCCTTGCCTTGCGTTACCCTATCCTTGCCTTGCCGTGCATTACCTAGCCGTGCGTTGTCGTGCCTTAGCCTTGTTTCCCCTTGCCGTGGCGTGCCTTTTGTTACACTTGCCTTGCCTGGCTTTGCCTTGCCTTCCTTTCCTTCCGTTACTCTTTCCTTGCCTTGCCATGCATTGCCTAGCCTTGCATTGTCGTGCCTTATCCTTGCATCACCTGACCGTGCCTTCCCCTGCGTTACCCTTTCCTTGCCTTGACGTGCATTGCCTAGCCGTGCGTTGTCGTGCCTTAGCCTTGTTACCCCTTGCCGTGCGTTTCCTTCCGTTACCCTTGCCTTGCCTTGCTTTCCCTTGCCTTCCTTGCCTTCCGTTACTCTTTGCTTGCCTTCCGTGCATTGCCTAGCCTTGCGTTGTCGTGCCTTAGCCTTATCTCGCCTGACCGTGCCTTCCCTTGCTTTACCCTTTCCTTGCCTTGCCGTGCATTGCCTAACCGTGCGTTGTCGTGCCTTAGCCTTGTTTCCCCTTGCCGTGCTGTTCCTTCCGTTACCCTTGCCTTGCCTTGCTTAACCTTGCCTTCGAAGCCTTCCGTTAATCTTTGCTTCCCTTCCGTGCATTGCCTAGCCTTGCGTTGTCGTGCCTTAGCCTTACCTCGCCTGACCGTGCCTTGCCTTGAGTTACCCTTTGCTTGCCTTGCTGTGCATTGCCTAACCGTGCGTTGTCGTGCCTTAGCCTTGCCTTGCCTCACCGTGCCTTGCCTTGCGTTACCCTTTCCTTGCCTTGCCGTGCATTGCCTAGCCGTGCGTTGTCGTGCCTTAGCCTTGTTTCCCCTTGCCGTGCAGTGAATTTTGTTACACTTGCCTTGCCTGGCTTTGCCTTGCCTTCCTTTCTTTCCGTTATTCTTTCCTTGCCTTGCCGTTCAGTGCCTAGCCTTGCGTTGTCGTGCCTTAGCCTTGCCTCGCCTGACCGTGCTTTCCCAGGTGTTACCCTTTCCTTGCCTTGCCGTGCATTGCCTAGCGTGCGTTGTCGTGCCTTAGCCTTGTTTCTCCTTGCCGTGCCGTTCCATCCGTTACACTTGCCTTTCCTTCCTTTCACTTGCCTTCCTTACCTTCCGTTACTCTTTGCTTGCCTTTCGTGCATTGCCTAGCCTTGCGTTGTCGTGCCTTAGCCTTGCCTCGCCTGACCGTGCTTTCCCATGCGTTACCCTTTCCTTGCCTTACCGTTCATTGCCTAGCGTTCGGTGTCGTGCCTTAGACTTGTTTCCCCTTGCCGTGCCGTTCCTTCCGTTACCCTTGCCTTTCCTTGCTTTTCCTTGCCTTGCTTACCTTCCGTTACTCTTTGCTTGCCTTCCCTGAATTGCCTAGCCTTGCGTTGTCGTGCCTTAGCCTTATCTCGCCTGACTTTGCCTTCCTTTGCTTTAAGCTTTCCTTGCATTGTCGTGCATTGCCTAGCCTTGCGTTTTCGTGCATTAGCTTTGCCTAGCCTCACCGTGCCTTGCCTTGCATTACCGTTTCCTCGCCTTGCCGTGCATTGCCTAGCCGTGCGTTGTCGTGCCTTAGCCTTTTTTCAACTTGCCATAGCCTTGCTTGCGTTGCATTGCTTTCCCTTGCATTCCTTGCCTTCCCTTACTCTTTGTTTGCCTTCGGTGCATTGCCTAGCCTTGCGTTGTCGTGCATTAGCCTTCCCTAGCCTCACCGTGCCTTGCCTTGCGTTACCCTTTCCTTGCCTTGCCGTGCATTGCCTAGCCGTGCGTTGTCGTGCCTTAGCCTTGTTTCCCCTTGCCGTGGCGTGCCTTTTGTTACACTTGCCTTGCCTGGCTTTGCCTTGCCTTCCTTTCCTTCCGTTACTCTTTCCTTGCCTTGCCGTGCATTGCCTAGCCTTGCATTGTCGTGCCTTATCCTTGCCTCACCTGACCGTGCCTTCCCCTGCGTTACACTTTCCTTGCCTTGCCGTGCATTGCCTAGCCCTGCGTTGTCGTGCCTTAGCCTTGTTACCCCTTGCCGTGCCGTTCCTTCCGTTACCCTTGCCTTCCCTTGCTTTCCCTTGCCTTCCTTGCGTTCCGTTACTCTTTGCTTGCATTCCGTGCATTGCCTAGCCTTGCGTTGTCATGCCTTAGCCTTGCCTCGCCTGACCGTGCTTTCCCATGCGTTACCCTTTCCTTGCCTTGCCGTGCATTGCCTAGCGTGCGTTGTCGTGCCTTAGCCTTGTTTCCCCTTGCCGTGCCGTTCCTTCCGTTACACTTGCCTTTCCTTGCTTTCCCTTTCCTTCCTTACCTTCCGTAACTCTTTGCTTGCCTTCCTTGCATTGCTAGCCTTGCGTTGTCGTGCCTTAGCCTTGCCTCGCCTGAACGTGCTTTCCCATGCGTTACCCTTTCTTTGCCTTGCCGTGCATTGCCTAGCCTGCGTTGCGGTGCCTTAGCCTTGTTTCCCCTTGCCGTGCCGTTCCTTCCGTTACCCTTGCCTTTCCTTGCTTTTCCTTGCCTTGCTTACCTTCCGTTACTCTTTGCTTCCCTTCCCTGCATTGCCTAGCCTTGCGTTGTCGTGCCTTAGCCTTATCTCCCCTGACCGTGCCTTCCTTTGCTTTAAGCTTTCCTTGCATTGTCGTGCATTGCCTAGCCTTGCGTTGTCGTGCATTAGCCTTGCCTAGCCTCACCGTGCCTTGCCTTGCGTTACCCTTTCCTTGCCTTGCCGTGCATTGCCTAGCAGTGCGTTGTCGTGCCTTAGCCTTGTTTCCCCTTGCCGTGGCGTGCCTTTTGTTACACTTCCCTTGCCTGGCTTTGCCTTGCCTTCCTTTCCTTCCGTTACTCTTTCCTTGCCTTGCCGTGCATTGCATAGCCTTGCATTGTCGTGCCTTATCCTTGCATCACCTGACCGTGCCTTCCCCTGCGTTACTCTTTCCTTGCCTTGCCGTGCATTGCCTAGCCCTGCGTTGTCGTGCCTTAGCCTTGTTACCCCTTGCCGTGCCGTTCCTTCCGTTACCCTTGCCTTCCCTTGCTTTCCCTTGCCTTCCTTGCGTTCCGTTACCCTTTGCTTGCTTTCCGTGCATTGCCTAGCCTTGCGTTGTCATGCCTTAGCCTTGACTCGCCTGACCGTGCTTTCCCATGCGTTACCCTTTCCTTGCCTTGCCGTGCATTGCCTAGCGTGCGTTGTCGTGCCTTAGACTTGTTTCCCCTTGCCGTGCCTTTCCTTCCGTTACCATTGCCTTTCCTTGCTTTCCCTTGCCTTCCTTACCTTCCGTTACTCTTTGCTTGCTTTCCCTGCATTGCCTAGCCTTGCGTTGTCGTGCCTTAGCCTTATCTCGCCTGACCGTGCCTTCCTTTGCTTTAAGCTTTCCTTGCATTGTCGTGCATTGCCTAGCCTTGCATTGTCGTGCATTAGCCTTTCCTAGCCTCACCGTGCCTTGCCTTGCGTTACTCTTTCCTTGCCTTGCCGTGCATTGCCTAGCCTTGCATTTTCGTGCCTTATCCTTCCCTCACCTGGCCGTGACTTCCCTTGCGTTACCCTTTCCTTGCCTTGCCGTGCATTGCCTAGCCCTGCGTTGTCGTGCCTTAGCCTTGTTACCCCTTGCCGTGCCGTTCCTTCCGTTACACTTGCCTTGCCTTGCTTTCCCTTGCCTTCCTTGCCTTCCGTTACTCTTTGCTTGCCTTCCGTGCATTGCCTAGCCTTGCGTTGTCGTGCCTTAGCCTTGCCTCGCCTGACCGTGCTTTCCCATGCGTTACCCTTTCCTTGCCTTGCCGTGCATTGCCTAGCCTGCGTTGCCGTGCCTTAGCCTTGTTTCCCCTTGCCGTGCCGTTCCTTCCGTTACCCTTGCCTTTCCTTGCTTTCCCTTGCCTTCCTTACCTTCCGTTACTCTTTGCTTGCCTTCCGTGCATTGCCTAGCCTTGCGTTGTCGTGCATTAGCCTTGCCTAGCCTCACCGTGCCTAGCCTTGCGTTGTCGTGCCTTAGCCTTATCTCGCCTGACCGTGCCTTCCTTTGCTTTACGCTTTCCTTGCATTGTCGTGCATTGCCTAGCCTTGCGTTGTCGTGCATTAGCCTTGCCTAGCCTCACCGTGCCTTGCCTTGCGTTACCCTTTCCTTGCCTTGCCGTGCATTGCCTAGCCGTGCGTTGTCGTGCCTTAGCCTTGTTTCCCCTTGCCGTGGCGTGCCTTTTGTTACACTTGCCTTGCCTGGCTTTGCCTTGCCTTCCTTTCCTTCCGTTACTCTTTCCTTGCCTTGCCGTGCATTGCCTAGCCTTGCATTATCGTGCCTTATCCTTGCCTCACCTGACCGTGCCTTCCCTTGCGTTACCCTTTCCTTGCCTTGCCGTGCATTGCCTAGCCCTGCGTTGTCGTGCCTTAGCCTTGTTACCCCTTGCCGTGCCGTTCCTTCCGTTACCCTTGCCTTCCTTGCTTTCCCTTGCCTTCCTTGCGTTCCGTTACTCTTTGCTTGCTTTCCGTGCATTGCCTAGCCTTGCGTTGTCATGCCTTAGCCTTGCCTCGCCTGACCGTGCTTTCCCATGCGTTACCCTTTCCTTGCCTTGCCGTGCATTGCCTAGCGTGCGTTGTCGTGCCTTAGCCTTGTTTCCCCTTGCCGTGCCGTTCCTTCCGTTACACTTGCCTTTCCTTGCTTTCCCTTTCCTTCCTTACCTTCCGTAACTCTTTGCTTGCCTTCCTTGCATTGCTAGCCTTGCGTTGTCGTTCCTTAGCCTTTGCCTCGCCTGAACGTGCTTTCCCATGCGTTACCCTTTCCTTGCCTTGCCGTGCATTGCCTAGCCTGCGTTGCCGTGCCTTAGCCTTGTTACCCCTTGCCGTGCCGTTCCTTCCGTTACCTTGCCTTTCCTTGCTTTTCCTTGCCTTGCTTACCTTCCGTTACTCTTTGCTTCCTTTCCCTGCATTGCCTAGCCTTGCGTTGTCGTGCCTTAGCCTTATCTCGCCTGACCGTGCCTTCCTTTGCTTTAAGCTTTCCTTGCATTGTCGTGCATTGCCTAGCCTTGCGTTGTCGTGCATTAGCCTTGCCTAGCCTCACCGTGCCTTGCCTTGCGTTACCCTTTCCTTGCCTTGCCGTGCATTGCCTAGCCGTGCGTTGTCGTGCCTTGGCCTTGTTTCCCCTTGCCGTGGCGTACCTTTTGTTACACTTGCCTTGCCTGGTTAGCCTTGCCTTCCTTTCCTTCCATTACTCTTTCCTTGCCTTGCCGTGCATTGCCTAGCCTTGCATTGTCGTGCCTTATCCTTGCATCACCTGACCGTGCCTTCCCCTGCGTTACCCTTTCCTTGCCTTGCCGTGCATTGCCTAGCCCTGCGTTGTCGTGCCTTAGCCTTGTTACCCCTTGCCGTGCCTTTCCTTCCGTTACCATTGCCTTTCCTTGCTTTCCCTTGCCTTCCTTACCTTCCGTTACTCTTTGCTTGCTTTCCCTGCATTGCCTAGCCTTGCGTTGTCGTGCCTTAGCCTTATCTCGCCTGACCGTGCCTTCCTTTGCTTTAAGCTTTCCTTGCATTGTCGTGCATTGCCTAGCCTTGCATTGTCGTGCATTAGCCTTGCCTAGCCTCACCGTGCCTTGCCTTGCGTTACTCTTTCCTTGCCTTGCCGTGCATTGCCTAGCCTTGCATTTTCGTGCCTTAGCCTTGTTTCCCCTTGCCGTGCCTTCCCTTGCGTTACCCTTTCCTTGCCTTGCCGTGCATTGCCTAGCCCTGCGTTGTCGTGCCTTAGCCTTGTTACCCCTTGCCGTGCCGTTCCTTCCGTTACCCTTGCCTTCCCTTGCTTTCCCTTGCCTTCCTTGCGTTCCGTTACTCTTTGCTTGCTTTCCGTGCATTGCCTAGCCTTGCGTTGTCATGCCTTAGCCTTGCCTCTCCTGACCGTGCTTTCCCATGCGTTACCCTTTCCTTGCCTTGCCGTGCATTGCCTAGCGTGCGTTGTCGTGCCTTAGCCTTGTTTCCCCTTGCCGTGCCGTTCCTTCCGTTACCCTTGCCTTCCCTTGCTTTCCCTTGCCTTCCTTACTTTCCGTTACTCTTTGCTTGCCTTCCGTGCATTGCCTAGCCTTGCGTTGTCATGCATTAGCCTTGCCTAGCCTCACCGTGCCTAGCCTTGCGTTGTCGTGCCTTCGCCTTATCTCGCCTGACCGTGCCTTCCTTTGCTTTACGCTTTCCTTGCATTGTCGTGCATTGCCTAGCCTTGCGTTGTCGTGCATTAGCCTTGCCTAGCCTCACCGTGCCTTGCCTTGCGTTACCCTTTCCTTGCCTTGCCGTGCATTGCCTAGACGTGCGTTGTCGTGCCTTAGCCTTGTTTCACCTTGCCGTGGCGTGCCTTTTGTTACACTTGCCTTGCCTGGCTTTGCCTTCCTTGCTTTCCATCCGTTACTCTTTCCTTGCCTTGCCGTGCATTGCCTAGCCTTGCATTGTCGTGCCTTATCCTTGCATCACCTGACCGTGCCTTCCCCTGCGTTACCCTTTCCTTGCCTTGCCGTGCATTGCCTAGCCGTGCGTTGTCGTGCCTTAGCCTTGTTTCCCCTTGCCGTGGCGTGCCTTTTGTCACACTTGCCTTGCCTGGCTTTGCCTTGCCTTCCTTTCCTTCCGTTACTCTTTCCTTGCCTTGCCGTGCATTGCCTAGCCTTGCATTGTCGTGCCTTATCCTTGCCTCACCTGACCGTGCCTTCCCCTGCGTTACCCTTTCCTTGCCTTGCCGTGCATTGCCTAGCCCTGCGTTGTCGTGCCTTAGCCTTGTTACCCCTTGCCGTGCCGTTCCTTCCGTTACCCTTGCCTTCACTTGCTTTCCCTTGCCTTCCTTGCGTTCCGTTACTCTTTCCTTGCTTTCCGTGCATTGCCTAGCCTTGCGTTGTCATGCCTTAGCCTTGCCTCGCCTGACCGTGCTTTCCCATGCGTTACCCTTTCCTTGCCTTGCCGTGCATTGCCTAGCGTGCGTTGCCGTGCCTTAGCCTTGTTTCCCCTTGCCGTGCCGTTCCTTCCGTTACACTTGCCTTTCCTTGCTTTCCCTTGCCTTCCTTACCTTCCGTTACTCTTTGCTTGCCTTCCGTGCATTGCTAGCCTTGCGTTGTCGTGCCTTAGCCTTGCCTCGCCTGAACGTGCTTTCCCATGCGTTACCCTTTCCATGCCTTGCCGTGCATTGCCTAGCGTGCGTTGTCGTGCCTTAGACTTGTTTCCCCTTGCCGTGCCGTTCCTTCCGTTACCCTTGCCTTTCCTTGCTTTTCCTTGCCTTGCTTACCTTCCGTTACTCTTTGCTTCCCTTCCCTGCATTGCCTAGCCTTGCGTTGTCGTGCCTTAGCCTTAGCTCGCCTGACCGTGCCTTCCTTTGCTTCAAGCTTTCCTTGCATTGTCGTGCATTGCCTAGCCTTGCGTTGTCGTGCATTAGCCTTGCCTAGCCTCACCGTGCTTTTCCATGCGTTACCCTTTCCTTGCCTGGCCGTGCGTTACCCTTTCCTTGCCTGGCCGTGCGTTACCCTTTCCTTGCCTGGCCGTGCATTGCCTAGCCCTGCGTTGTCGTGCCTTAGCCTTGTTACCCCTTGCCGTGCGTTTCCTTCCGTTACCCTTGCCTTGCCTTCCTTTCCCTTGCTTCCTTACCTTCCGTTACTCTTTGCTTGCCTTCCTTGCATTGCTAGCCTTGCGTTGTCGTGCCTTAGCCTTGCCTCGCCTGAACGTGCTTTCCCATGCGTTACCCTTTCTTTGCCTTGCCGGGCATTGCCTAGCCTGCTTTGCCGTGCCTTACCCTTGTTACCCCTTGCAGTGCCGTTCCTTCCGTTACCCTTGCCTTCACTTGCTTTCCCTTGCCTTCCTTGCGTTCCGTTACTCTTTGCTTGCTTTCCGTGCATTGCCTAGCCTTGCGTTGTCATGCCCTAGCCTTGCCTCGCCTGACCGTGCTTTCCCATGCGTTACCCTTTCCTTGCCTTGCCGTGCATTGCCTAGCGTGCGTTGTCGTGCCTTAGCCTTGTTTCCCCTTGCCGTGCCGTTCCTTCCGTTACACTTGCCTTTCCTTGCTTTCCCTTTCCTTCCTTACCTTCCGTAACTTTTTGCTTGCCTTCCTTGCATTGCTAGCCTTGCGTTGTCTTTCCTTAGCCTTGCCTCGCCTGAACGTGCTTTCCCATGCGTTACCCTTTCCTTGCATTGTCGTGCATTGCCTAGCCTTGCGTTGTCGTGCATTAGCCTTGCCTAGCCTCACCGTGCCTTGCCTTGCGTTACCCTTTCCTTGCCTTGCCGTGCATTGCCTAGCCGTGCGTTGTCGTGCCTTAGCCTTGTTTCCCCTTGCCGTGGCGTGCCTTTTGTTACACTTGCCTTGCCTGGCTTTGCCTTGCCTTCCTTTCCTTCCGTTACTCTTTCCTTGCCTTGCCGTGCATTGCCTAGCCTTGCATTGTCGTGCCTTATCCTTGCATCACCTGACCGTGCCTTCCCCTGCGTTACCCTTTCCTTGCGTTGCCGTGCATTGCCTAGCCCTGCGTTGTCGTGCCTTAGCCTTGTTACCCCTTGCCGTGCCGTTCCTTCCGTTACCCTTGCCTTTCCTTGCTTTCCCTTGCCTTCCTTACCTTCCGTTACTCTTTGCTTGCCTTCCTTGCATTGCTAGCCTTGCGTTGTCGTTCCTTAGCCTTGCCTCGCCTGAACGTGCTTTCCCATGCGTTACCCTTTCCTTGACTTGCCGTGCATTGCCTAGCCTGCGTTGTCGTGCCTTAGCCTTGTTTCCCCTTGCCGTGCCGTTCCTTCCGTTACCCTTGCCTTTCCTTGCTTTTCCTTGCCTTGCTTACCTTCCGTTACTCTTTGCTTCCCTTCCCTGCATTGCCTAGCCTTGCGTTGTCGTGCCTTAGCCTTATCTCGCCTGACCGTGCCTTCCTTTGCTTTAAGCTTTCCTTGCATTGTCGTGCATTGCCTAGCCTTGCGTTGTCGTGCATTAGCCTTGCCTAGCCTCACCGTGCCTTGCCTTGCGTTACCCTTTCCTTGCCTTGCCGTGCATTGCCTAGCCGTGCGTTGTCGTGCCTTAGCCTTGTTTCCCCTTGCCGTGGCGTGCCTTTTGTTACACTTGCCTTGCCTGGCTTTGCCTTGCCTTCCTTTCCTTCCGTTACTCTTTCCTTGCCTTGCCGTGCATTGCCTAGCCTTGCATTGTCGTGCCTTATCCTTGCATCACCTGACCGTGCCTTCCCCTGCGTTACCCTTTCCTTGCCTTGCCGTGCATTGCCTAGCCCTGCGTTGTCGTGCCTTAGCCTTGTTACCCCTTGCCGTGCCGTTCCTTCCGTTACCCTTGCCTTCCCTTGCTTTCCCTTGCCTTCCTTGCGTTCCGTTACCCTTTGCTTGCTTTCCGTGCATTGCCTAGCCTTGCGTTGTCATGCCTTAGCCTTGCCTCGCCTGACCGTGCTTTCCCATGCGTTACCCTTTCCTTGCCTTGCCGTGCATTGCCTAGCGTGCGTTGTCGTAACTTAGACTTGTTTCCCCTTGCCGTGCCTTTCCTTCCGTTACCATTGCCTTTCCTTGCTTTCCCTTGCCTTCCTTACCTTCCGTTACTCTTTGCTTGCTTTCCCTGCATTGCCTAGCCTTGCGTTGTCGTGCCTTAGCCTTATCTCGCCTGACCGTGCCTTCCTTTGCTTTAAGCTTTCCTTGCATTGTCGTGCATTGCCTAGCCTTGCATTGTCGTGCATTAGCCTTGCCTAGCCTCACCGTGCCTTGCCTTGCGTTACTCTTTCCTTGCCTTGCCGTGCATTGCCTAGCCTTGCATTTTCGTGCCTTATCCTTCCCTCACCTGGCCGTGCCTTCCCTTGCGTTACCCTTTCCTTGCCTTGCCGTGCATTGCCTAGCCCTGCGTTGTCGTGCCTTAGCCTTGTTACCCCTTGCCGTGCCGTTCCTTCCGTTACACTTGCCTTCCCTTGCTTTCCCTTGCCTTCCTTGCGTTCCGTTACTCTTTGCTTGCTTTCCGTGCATTGCCTAGCCTTGCGTTGTCATGCCTTAGCCTTGCCTCTCCTGACCGTGCTTTCCCATGCGTTACCCTTTCCTTGCCTTGCCGTGCATTGCCTAGCGTGCGTTGTCGTGCCTTAGCCTTGTTTCCCCTTGCCGTGCCGTTCCTTCCGTTACACTTGCCTTTCCTTGCTTTCCCTTGCCTTCCTTACTTTCCGTTACTCTTTGCTTGCCTTCCGTGCATTGCCTAGCCTTGCGTTGTCGTGCATTAGCCTTGCCTCCCCAAACCGTGCCTAGCCTTGCGTTGTCGTGCCTTAGCCTTGCCTCGCCTGACCGTGCCTTGCCTTGCGTTACCCTTTCCTTGCATTGTCGTGCATTGCCTAGCCTTGCGTTGTCGTGCATTAGCCTTGCCTAGCCTCACCGTGCCTTGCCTTGCGTTACCCTTTCCTTGCCTTGCCGTGCATTGCCTAGCCGTGCGTTGTCGTGCCTTAGCCTTGTTTCCCCTTGCCGTGGCGTGCCTTTTGTTACACTTGCCTTGCCTGGCTTTGCCTTGCCTTCCTTTCCTTCCGTTACTCTTTCCTTGCCTTCCCGTGCATTGCCTAGCCTTGCATTGTCGTGCCTTATCCTTGCCTCACCTGACCGTGCCTTCCCCTGCGTTACCCTTTCCTTGCCTTGCCGTGCATTGCCTAGCCTGCGTTGCCGTGCCTTAGCCTTGTTACCCCTTGCAGTGCCGTTCCTTCCGTTACCCTTGCCTTCACTTGCTTTCCCTTGCCTTCCTTGCGTTCCGTTACTCTTTGCTTGCTTTCCGTGCATTGCCTAGCCTTGCGTTGTCATGCCCTAGCCTTGCCTCGCCTGACCGTGCTTTCCCATGCGTTACCCTTTCCTTGCCTTGCCGTGCATTGCCTAGCGTGCGTTGTCGTGCCTTAGCCTTGTTTCCCCTTGCCGTGCCGTTCCTTCCGTTACACTTGCCTTTCCTTGCTTTCCCTTTCCTTCCTTACCTTCCGTAACTCTTTGCTTGCCTTCCTTGCATTGCTAGCCTTGCGTTGTCGTTCCTTAGCCTTGCCTCGCCTGAACGTGCTTTCCCATGCGTTACCCTTTCCTTGCCTTGCCGTGCATTGCCTAGCCCTGCGTTGCCGTGCCTTAGCCTTGTTACCCCTTGCCGTGCCGTTCCTTCCGTTACCCTTGCCTTTCCTTGCTTTTCGTGCATTGCCTGCCGTGCGTTGTCGTGCCTTAGCCTTGTTTCCCTTCCGTTACTGCTTTGCTTCCTTTCCCTGCATTGCCTAGCCTTGCCGTTGTCCGTGCCTTAGCCTTATCTCGCCTGACCGTGCCTTCCTTTGCTTTACGCTTTCCTTGCCATTGTCGTGCATTGCCTAGCCTTGCGTTGTCGTGCATTAGCCTTGCCTAGCCTCACCGTGCCTTGCCTTGCGTTACCCTTTCCTTGCCTTGCCGTGCATTGCCTAGCCGTGCGTTGTCGTGCCTTAGCCTTGTTTCCCCTTGCCGTGCCGTTCCTTTTGTTACCCTTGCCTTGCCTTGCTTTGCCTTGCCTTCCTTTCGTTCCGTTACTCTTTCCTTGCCTTGCCGTGCATTGCCTAGCCTTGCATTGTCGTGCCTTATCCTTGCATCACCTGACCGTGCCTTCCCCTGCGTTACCCTTTCCTTGCCTTGCCGTGCATTGCCTAGCCCTGCGTTGTCGTGCCTTAGCATTGTTACCACTTGCCGTGCCGTTCCTTCCGTTATCCTTGCCTTTCCTTGCTTTCCCTTGCCTTCCTTACCTTCCGTTACTCTTTGCTTGCTTTCCCTGCATTGCCTAGCCTTGCGTTGTCGTGCCTTAGCCTTATCTCGCCTGACCGTGCCTTCCTTTGCTTTACGCTTTCCTTGCATTGTCGTGCATTGCCTAGCCTTGCGTTGTCGTGCATTAGCCTTGCCTAGCCTCACCGTGCCTTGCCTTGCGTTACTCTTTCCTTGCCTTGCCGTGCATTGCCTAGCCTTGCATTTTCGTGCCTTATCCTTCCCTCACCTGGCCGTGCCTTCCCTTGCGTTACCCTTTCTTTGCCTTGCCGTGCATTGCCTAGCCCTGCGTTGTCGTGCCTTAGCCTTGTTACCCCTTGCCGTGCCGTTCCTTCCGTTACCCTTGCCTTCCCTTGCTTTCCCTTGCCTTCCTTGCGTTCCGTTACTCTTTGCTTGCTTTCCGTGCATTGCCTAGCCTTGCGTTGTCATGCCTTAGCCTTGCCTCTCCTGACCGTGCTTTCCCATGCGTTACCCTTTCCTTGCCTTGCCGTGCATTGCCTAGCGTGCGTTGTCGTGCCTTAGCCTTGTTTCCCCTTGCCGTGCCGTTCCTTCCGTTACACTTGCCTTTCCTTGCTTTCCCTTGCCTTCCTTACTTTCCGTTACTCTTTGCTTGCCTTCCGTGCATTGCCTAGCCTTGCGTTGTCATGCATTAGCCTTGCCTAGCCTCACCGTGCCTAGCCTTGCGTTGTCGTGCCTTAGCCTTATCTCGCCTGACCGTGCCTTCCTTTGCTTTACTCTTTCCTTGCCTTGCCGTGCATTGCCTAGCCTTGCATTGTCGTGCCTTAGCCTTGCCTAGCCTCACAGTGCCTTGCCTTGCGTTACCCTATCCTTGCCTTGCCGTGCATTACCTAGCCGTGCGTTGTCGTGCCTTAGCCTTGTTTCACCTTGCCGTGGCGTGCCTTTTGTTACACTTGCCTTGCCTGGCTTTGCCTTGCCTTCCTTTCCTTCCGTTACTCTTTCCTTGCCTTGCCGTGCATTGCCTAGCCTTGCATTGTCGTGCCTTATCCTTGCATCACCTGACCGTGCCTTCCCCTGCGTTACCCTTTCCTTGCCTTGCCGTGCATTGCCTAGCCGTGCGTTGTCGTGCCTTAGCCTTGTTTCCCCTTGCCGTGGCGTGCCTTTTGTTACACTTGCCTTGCCTGGCTTTGCCTTTCCTTCCTTTCCTTCCGTTACTCTTTCCTTGCCTTGCCGTGCATTGCCTAGCCTTGCATTGTCGTACCTTATCCTTGCCTCACCTGACCGTGCCTTCCCCTGCGTTACCCTTTCCTTGCCTTGCCGTGCATTGCCTAGCCGTGCGTTGTCGTGCCTTAGCCTTGTTACCCCTTGCCGTGCCGTTCCTTCCGTTACCCTTGCCTTCCCTTGCTTTCCCTTGCCTTCCTTGCGTTTCGTTACTCGTTGCTTGCTTTCCGTGCATTTCCTAGCCTTGCGTTGTCATGCCTTAGCCTTGCCTCGCCTGACCGTGCTTTCCCATGCGTTACCCTTTCCTTGCCTTGCCGTGCATTGCCTAGCGTGCGTTGCCGTGCCTTAGCCTTGTTTCCCCTTGCCGTGCCGTTCCTTCCGTTACACTTGCCTTTCCTTGCTTTCCCTTGCCTTCCTTACCTTCCGTTACTCTTTGCTTGCCTTCCGTGCATTGCCTAGCCTTGCGTTGTCGTGCCTTAGCCTTGCCTCGCCTGAACGTGCTTTCCCATGCGTTACCCTTTCCTTGCCTTGCCGTGCATTGCCTAGCCTGCGTTGCCGTGCCTTAGCCTTGTTTCCCCTTGCCGTGCCGTTCCTTCCGTTACCCTTGCCTTTCCTTGCTTTTCCTTGCCTTGCTTACCTTCCGTTACTCTTTGCTTCCCTTCCCTGCATTGCCTAGCCTTGCGTTGTCGTGCCTTAGCCTTAGCTCGCCTGACCGTGCCTTCCTTTGCTTCAAGCTTTCCTTGCATTGTCGTGCATTGCCTAGCCTTGCGTTGTCGTGCATTAGCCTTGCCTAGCCTCACCGTGCTTTTCCATGCGTTACCCTTTCCTTGCCTGGCCGTGCATTGCCTAGCCCTGCGTTGTCGTGCCTTAGCCTTGTTACCCCTTGCCGTGCGTTTCCTTCCGTTACCCTTGCCTTGCCTTCCTTTCCCTTGCTTCCTTACCTTCCGTTACTCTTTGCTTGCCTTCCTTGCATTGCTAGCCTTGCGTTGTCGTGCCTTAGCCTTGCCTCGCCTGAACGTGCTTTCCCATGCGTTACCCTTTCTTTGCCTTGCCGGGCATTGCCTAGCCTGCGTTGCCGTGCCTTACCCTTGTTACCCCTTGCAGTGCCGTTCCTTCCGTTACCCTTGCCTTCACTTGCTTTCCCTTGCCTTCCTTGCGTTCCGTTACTCTTTGCTTGCTTTCCGTGCATTGCCTAGCCTTGCGTTGTCATGCCTTAGCCTTGCCTCGCCTGACCGTGCTTTCCCATGCGTTACCCTTTCCTTGCCTTGCCGTGCATTGCCTAGCGTGCGTTGCCGTGCCTTAGCCTTGTTTCCCCTTGCCGTGCCGTTCCTTCCGTTACACTTGCCTTTCCTTGCTTTCCCTTTCCTTCCTTACCTTCCGTAACTTTTTGCTTGCCTTCCTTGCATTGCTAGCCTTGCGTTGTCGTTCCTTAGCCTTGCCTCGCCTGAACGTGCTTTCCCATGCGTTACCCTTTCCTTGCATTGTCGTGCATTGCCTAGCCTTGCGTTGTCGTGCATTAGCCTTGCCTAGCCTCACCGTGCCTTGCCTTGCGTTACCCTTTCCTTGCCTTGCCGTGCATTGCCTAGCCGTGCGTTGTCGTGCCTTAGCCTTGTTTCCCTTGCCGTGGCGTGCCTTTTGTTACACTTGCCTTGCCTGGCTTTGCCTTGCCTTCCTTTCCTTCCGTTACTCTTTCCTTGCCTTGCCGTGCATTGCCTAGCCTTGCATTGTCGTGCCTTATCCTTGCATCACCTGACCGTGCCTTCCCCTGCGTTACCCTTTCCTTGCGTTGCCGTGCATTGCCTAGCCCTGCGTTGTCGTGCCTTAGCCTTGTTACCCCTTGCCGTGCCGTTCCTTCCGTTACCCTTGCCTTCCCTTGCTTTCCCTTGCCTTCCTTACCTTCCGTTACTCTTTGCTTGCCTTCCGTGCATTGCCTAGCCTTGCGTTGTCGTGCCTTAGCCTTGCCTCGCCTGACCGTGCTTTCCCATGCGTTACCCTTTCCTTGCCTTGCCGTGCATTGCCTAGCGTGCGTTGTCGTGCCTTAGACTTGTTTCCCCTTGCCGTGCCTTTCCTTCCGTTACCATTGCCTTTCCTTGCTTTCCCTTGCCTTCCTTACCTTCCGTTACTCTTTGCTTCCCTTCCGTGCATTGCCTAGCCTTGCGTTGTCGTGCCTTAGCCTTATCTCGCCTGACCGTGCCTTCCTTTGCTTTAAGCTTTCCTTGCATTGTCGTGCATTGCCTAGCCTTGCGTTGTCGTGCATTAGCCTTGCCTAGCCTCACCGTGCCTTGCCTTGCGTTACCCTTTCCTTGCCTTGCCGTGCATTGCCTAGCCGTGCGTTGTCGTGCCTTAGCCTTGTTTCCCCTTGCCGTGGCGTGCCTTTTGTTACACTTCCCTTGCCTGGCTTTGCCTTGCCTTCCTTTCCTTCCGTTACTCTTTCCTTGCCTTGCCGTGCATTGCCTAGCCTTGCATTTTCGTGCCTTATCCTTCCATCACCTGGCCGTGCCTTCCCTTGCGTTACCCTTTCCTTGCCTTGCCGTGCATTGCCTAGCCCTGCGTTGTCGTGCCTTAGCCTTGTTACCCCTTGCCGTGCCGTTCCTTCCGTTACCCTTGCCTTCCCTTGCTTTCCCTTGCCTTCCTTGCGTTCCGTTACTCTTTGCTTGCTTTCCGTGCATTGCCTAGCCTTGCGTTGTCATGCCTTAGCCTTGCCTCGCCTGACCGTGCTTTCCCATGCGTTACCCTTTCCTTGCCTTGCCGTGCATTGCCTAGCGTGCGTTGCCGTGCCTTAGCCTTGTTTCCCCTTGCCGTGCCGTTCCTTCCGTTACACTTGCCTATCCTTGCTTTCCCTTGCCTTCCTTACCTTCCGTTACTCTTTGCTTGCCTTCCGTGCATTGCCTAGCCTTGCGTTGTCGGGCCTTAGCCTTGCCTCGCCTGACCGTGCTTTCCCATGCGTTACCCTTTCCTTGCCTTGCCGTGCATTGCCTAGCCTGCGTTGCCGTGCCTTAGCCTTGTTTCCCCTTGCCGTGCCGTTCCTTCCGTTACCCTTGCCTTCCTTGCTTTCCCTTGCCTTCCTTACCTTCCGTTACTCTTTGCTTGCTTTCCGTGCATTGCCTAGCCTTGCGTTGTCATGCCCTAGCCTTGCCTCGCCTGACCGTGCTTTCCCATGCGTTACCCTTTCCTTGCCTTGCCGTGCATTGCCTAGCGTGCGTTGTCGTGCCTTAGCCTTGTTTCCCCTTGCCGTGCCGTTCCTTCCGTTACCCTTGCCTTTCCTTGCTTTCCCTTGCCTTCCTTACCTTCCGTTACTCTTTGCTTGCCTTCCGTGCATTGCCTAGCCTTGCGTTGTCGTGCCTTAGCCTTAACTCGCCTGACCGTGCCTTCCCTTGCTTTACCCTTTCCTTGCCTTGACGTGCATTGCCTAGCCGTGCGTTGTTGTGCCTTAGCCTTGTTTCCCCTTGCCGTGCTGTTCCTTCCGTTACCCTTGCCTTGCCTTGCTTAACCTTGCCTTCGAAGCCTTCCGTTAATCTTTGCTTCCCTTCCGTGCATTGCCTAGCCTTGCGTTGTCGTGCCTTAGCCTTACCTCGCCTGACCGTGCCTTGCCTTGAGTTACCCTTTGCTTGCCTTGCTGTGCATTGCCTTGCCGTGCGTTGTCGTGCATTAGCCTTGCCTAGCCTCACCGTGCCTTGCCTTGCGTTACCCTTTCCTTGCCTTCCCGTGCATTGCCTAGTCGTGCGTTGTCGTGCCTTAGCCTTGTTTCCCCTTGCCGTGCAGTGAATTTTGTTACACTTGCCTTGCCTGGCTTTGCCTTGCCTTCCTTTCTTTCCGTTATTCTTTCCTTGCCTTGTCGTTCAGTGCCTAGCCTTGCGTTGTCATGCCTTAGCCTTGCCTCGCCTGACCGTGCTTTCCCAGGTGTTACCCTTTCCTTGCCTTGCCGTGCATTGCCTAGCGTGCGTTGTCGTGCCTTAGCCTTGTTTCTCCTTGCCGTGCCGTTCCATCCGTTACACTTGCCTTTCCTTCCTTTCACTTGCCTTCCTTACCTTCCGTTACTCTTTGCTTGCCTTTCGTGCATTGCCTAGCCTTGCGTTGTCATGCCTAGCCTTGTTGTGCGTTACCCTTTCCTTGTGCCATTGCCTAGCCTTGTTTCCCCTTGCCGTGGCGTGCCTTTTGTTACACTTGCCTTGCCTGGCTTTGCCTTGCCTTCCTTTCCTTCCGTTACTCTTTCCTTGCCTTGCCGTGCATTGCCTAGCCTTGCGTTGTCGTGCCTTAGCCTTATCTCGCCTGACCGTGCCTTCCTTTGCTTTAAGCTTTCCTTGCATTGTCGTGCATTGCCTAGCCTTGCGTTGTCGTGCATTAGCCTTGCCTAGCCTCACCGTGCCTTGCCTTGCGTTACCCTTTCCTTGCCTTGCCGTGCATTGCCTAGCCTTGCATTTTCGTGCCTTATCCTTCCCTCACCTGGCCGTGCCTTCCCTTGCGTTACCCTTTCCTTGCCTTGCCGTGCATTGCCTAGCGTTGCGTTGTCGTGCCTTAGCCTTGTTACCCCTTGCCGTGCCGTTCCTTCCGTTACCCTTGCCTTCCCTTGCTTTCCCTTGCCTTCCTTGCGTTCCGTTACTCTTTGCTTGCTTTCCGTGCATTGCCTAGCCTTGCGTTGTCGTGCCTTAGCCTTGCCTCTCCTGACCGTGCTTTCCCATGCGTTACCCTTTCCTTGCCTTGCCGTGCATTGCCTAGCGTGCGTTGTCGTGCCTTAGCCTTGTTTCCCCTTGCCGTGCCGTTCCTTCCGTTACACTTGCCTTTGCTTGCTTTCCCTTGCCTTCCTTACTTTCCGTTACTCTTTGCTTGCCTTCCGTGCATTGCCTAGCCTTGCGTTGTTGTGCCTTAGCCTTGCCTCGCCTGAACGTGCTTTCCCATGCGTTACCCTTTCCTTGCCTTGCTGTGCATTGCCTAGCCTGCGTTGCCGTGCCTTAGCCTTGTTTCCCCTTGCCGTGCCGTTCCTTCCGTTACACTTGCCTTTCCTTGCTTTCCCTTGCCTTCCTTACTTTCCGTTACTCTTTGCTTGCCTTCCGTGCATTGCCTAGCCTTGCGTTGTCGTGCCTTAGCCTTGCCTAGCCTCACCGTGCCTTGCCTTGCGTTACCCTTTCCTTGCCTTGCCGTGCATTGCCTAGCCGTGCGTTGTCGTGCCTTAGCCTTGTTTCCCCTTGCCGTGGCGTGCCTTTTGTTACACTTGCCTTGCCTGGCTTTGCCTTGCCTTCCTTTCCTTCCGTTACTCTTTCCTTGCCTTGCCGTGCATTGCCTAGCCTTGCATTGTCGTGCCTTATCCTTGCCTCACCTGACCGTGCCTTCCCCTGCGTTACACTTTCCTTGCCTTGCCGTGCATTGCCTAGCCCTGCGTTGTCGTGCCTTAGCCTTGTTACCCCTTGCCGTGCCGTTCCTTCCGTTACCCTTGCCTTCACTTGCTTTCCCTTGCCTTCCTTGCGTTCCGTTACTCTTTGCTTGCCTTCCGTGCATTGCTAGCCTTGCGTTGTCGTGCCTTAGCCTTGCCTCGCCTGACCGTGCTTTCCCATGCGTTACCCTTTCTTTGCCTTGCCGTGCATTGCCTAGCCTGCGTTGCCGTGCCTTAGCCTTGTTTCCCCTTGCCGTGCCGTTCCTTCCGTTACCCTTGCCTTTCCTTGCTTTTCCTTGCCTTGCTTACCTTCCGTTACTCTTTGCTTCCCTTCCCTGCATTCCCTAGCCTTGCGTTGTCGTGCCTTAGCCTCATCTCGCCTGACCGTGCCTTCCTTTGCTTTAAGCTTTCCTTGCATTGTCGTGCATTGCCTAGCCTTGCGTTGTCGTGCATTAGCCTTGCCTAGCCTCACCGTGCCTTTCCTGCGTTACCCTTTCCTTGCCTTGCCGTGCATTGCCTAGCCGTGCGTTGTCGTGCCTTAGCCTTGTTTCCCCTTGCCGTGGCGTGCCTTTTGTTACACTTCCCTTGCCTGGCTTTGCCTTGCCTTCCTTTCCTTCCGTTACTCTTTCCTTGCCTTGCCGTGCATTGCCTAGCCTTGCATTGTCGTGCCTTATCCTTGCATCACCTGACCGTGCCTTCCCCTGCGTTACCCTTTCCTTGCCTTGCCGTGCATTGCCTAGCCCTGCGTTGTCGTGCCTTAGCCTTGTTACCCCTTGCCGTGCCGTTCCTTCCGTTACCCTTGCCTTCACTTGCTTTCCCTTGCCTTCCTTGCGTTCCGTTACTCTTTGCTTGCTTTCCGTGCATTGCCTAGCCTTGCGTTGTCATGCCCTAGCCTTGCCTCGCCTGACCGTGCTTTCCCATGCGTTACCCTTTCCTTGCCTTGCCGTGCATTGCCTAGCGTGCGTTGCCGTGCCTTAGCCTTGTTTCCCCTTGCCGTGCCGTTCCTTCCGTTACACTTGCCTTTCCTTGCTTTCCCTTGCCTTCCTTACCTTCCGTTACTCTTTGCTTGCCTTCCGTGCATTGCTAGCCTTGCGTTGTCGTGCCTTAGCCTTGCCTCGCCTGAACGTGCTTTCCCATGCGTTACCCTTTCCTTGCCTTGCCGTGCATTGCCTAGCCTGCGTTGCCGTGCCTTAGCCTTGTTACCCCTTGCAGTGCCGTTCCTTCCGTTACCCTTGCCTTCACTTGCTTTCCCTTGCCTTCCTTGCGTTCCGTTACTCTTTGCTTGCTTTCCGTGCATTGCCTAGCATTGCGTTGTCATGCCCTAGCCTTGCCTCGCCTGACCGTGCTTTCCCATGCGTTACCCTTTCCTTGCCTTGCCGTGCATTGCCTAGCGTGCGTTGTCGTGACTTAGACTTGTTTCCCCTTGCCGTGCCGTTCCTTCCGTTACCATTGCCTTTCCTTGCTTTCCCTTGCCTTCCTTAACTTCCGTTACTCTTTGCTTGCCTTCCGTGCATTGCCTAGCCTTGCGTTGTCGTGCCTTAGCCTTATCTCGCCTGACCGTGCCTTCCCTTGCTTTACCCTTTCCTTGCCTTGCCGTGCATTGCCTAGCCGTGCGTTGTCGTGCCTTAGCCTTGTTTCCCCTTGCCGTGTCTTCCTTCCGTTACCCTTGCCTTGCCTTGCTTAACCTTGCCTTCGAAGCCTTCCGTTAATCTTTGCTTCCCTTCCGTGCATTGCCTAGCCTTGCGTTGTCGTGCCTTAGCCTTACCTCGCCTGACCGTGCCTTGCCTTGAGTTACCCTTTGCTTGCCTTGCTGTGCATTGCCTTGCCGTGCGTTGTCGTGCATTAGCCTTGCCTAGCCTCACCGTGCCTGGCCTTGCGTTACCCTTTCCTTGCCTTCCCGTGCATTGCCTAGTCGTGCGTTGTCGTGCCTTAGCCTTGTTTCCCCTTGCCGTGCAGTGAATTTTGTTACACTTGCCTTGCCTGGCTTTGTCTTGCCTTCCTTTCTTTCCGTTATTCTTTCCTTGCCTTGCCGTTCAGTGCCTAGCCTTGCGTTGTCGTGCCTTAGCCTTGCCTCGCCTGACCGTGCTTTCCCAGGTGTTAACCTTTCCTTGCCTTGCCGTGCATTGCCTAGCGTGCGTCGTCGTGCCTTAGCCTTGTTTCTCCTTGCCGTGCCGTTCCATCCGTTACACTTGCCTTTCCTTCCTTTCACTTGCCTTCCTTACCTTCCGTTACTCTTTGCTTGCCTTTCGTGCATTGCCTAGCCTTGCGTTGTCGTGCCTTAGCCTTGTTTCCCCTTGCGTGGCGTGCCTTTTGTTACACTTGCCTTGCCTGGCTTTGCCTTGCCTTCCTTTCCTTCCGTTACTCTTTCCTTTCCTTGCCGTGCATTGCCTAGCCTTGCGTTGTCGTGCCTTAGCCTTATCTCGCCTGACCGTGCCTTCCTTTGCTTTAAGCTTTCCTTGCATTGTCGTGCATTGCCTAGCCTTGCGTTGTCGTGCATTAGCCTTGCCTAGGCTCACCGTGCCTTGCCTTGCGTTACTCTTTCCTTGCCTTGCCGTGCATTGCCTAGCCTTGCATTTTCGTGCCTTATCCTTCCCTCACCTGGCCGTGCCTTCCCTTGCATTACCCTTTCCTTGCCTTGCCGTGCATTGCCTAGCCGTGCGTTGTCGTGCCTTAGCCTTGTTACCCCTTGCCGTGCCGTTCCTTCCGTTACCCTTGCCTTCCCTTGCTTTCCCTTGCCTTCCTTGCGTTCCGTTACTCTTTGCTTGCTTTCCGTGCATTGCCTAGCCTTGCGTTGTCATGCCTTAGCCTTGCCTCTCCTGACCGTGCTTTCCCATGCGTTACCCTTTCCTTGCCTTGCCGTGCATTGCCTAGCGTGCGTTGTCGTGCCTTAGCCTTGTTTCCCCTTGCCGTGCCGTTCCTTCCGTTACACTTGCCTTTGCTTGCTTTCCCTTGCCTTCCTTACTTTCCGTTACTCTTTGCTTGCCTTCCGTGCATTGCCTAGCCTTGCGTTGTTGTGCCTTAGCCTTGCCTCGCCTGAACGTGCTTTCCCATGCGTTACCCTTTCCTTGCCTTGCTGTGCATTGCCTAGCCTGCGTTGCCGTGCCTTAGCCTTGTTTCCCCTTGCCGTGCCGTTCCTTCCGTTACACTTGCCTTTCCTTGCTTTCCCTTGCCTTCCTTACTTTCCGTTACTCTTTGCTTGCCTTCCGTGCATTGCCTAGCCTTGCGTTGTCGTGCATTAGCCTTGCCTAGCCTCACCGTGCCTAGCCTTGCGTTGTCGTGCCTTAGCCTTATCTCGCCTGACCGTGCCTTCCTTTGCTTTACGCTTTCCTTGCATTGTCCTGCATTGCCTAGCCTTGCGTTGTCGTGCATTAGCCTTGCCTAGCCTCACCGTGCCTTGCCTTGCGTTACCCTTTCCTTGCCTTGCCGTGCATTGCCTAGCCGTGCGTTGTCGTGCCTTAGCCTTGTTTCCCCTTGCCGTGGCGTGCCTTTTGTTACACTTGCCTTGCCTGGCTTTGCCTTGCCTTCCTTTCCTTCAGTTACTCTTTCCTTACCTTGCCGTGCATTGCCTAGCCTTGCATTATCGTGCCTTATCCTTGCCTCACCTGACCGTGCCTTCCCCTGCGTTACACTTTCCTTGCCTTGCCGTGCATTGCCTAGCCCTGCGTTGTCGTGCCTTAGCCTTGTTACCCCTTGCCGTGCCGTTCCTTCCGTTACCCTTGCCTTCACTTGCTTTCCCTTGCCTTCCTTGCGTTCCGTTACTCTTTGCTTGCATTCCGTGCATTGCATTGCCTTGCGTTGTCATGCCCTAGCCTTGCCTCGCCTGACCGTGCTTTCCCATGCGTTACCCTTTCCTTGCCTTGCCGTGCATTGCCTAGCGTGCGTTGTCGTGCCTTAGCCTTGTTTCCCCTTGCCGTGCCGTTCCTTCCGTTACACTTGCCTTTCCTTGCTTTCCCTTTCCTTCCTTACCTTCCGTAACTCTTTGCTTGCCTTCCTTGCATTGCTAGCCTTGCGTTGTCGTTCCTTAGCCTTTGCTCGCCTGAACGTGCTTTCCCATGCGTTACCCTTTCCTTGCCTTGCTGTGCATTGCCTAGCCTGCGTTGCCGTGCCTTAGCCTTGTTACCCCTTGCCGTGCCGTTCCTTCCGTTACTCTTGCCTTTCCTTGCTTTTCCTTGCCTTGCTTACCTTCCGTTACTCTTTGCTTCCTTTCCCTGCATTGCCTAGCCTTGCGTTGTCGTGCCTTAGCCTTATCTCGCCTGACCGTGCCTTCCTTTGCTTTAAGCTTTCCTTGCATTGTCGTGCA
Organism: Macrotis lagotis; assembly: GCF_037893015.1. Lineage (NCBI taxonomy): Eukaryota > Metazoa > Chordata > Mammalia > Peramelemorphia > Peramelidae > Macrotis > Macrotis lagotis. Next base: position 131,548 of record NW_027422331.1, read on the forward strand.
TTGCCTAGCCTTGCGTTGTCGTGCATTAGCCTTGCCTAGCCTCACCGTGCCTTGCCTTGCGTTACCCTTTCCTTGCCTTGCCGTGCATTGCCTAGCCGTGCGTTGTCGTGCCTTGGCCTTGTTTCCCCTTGCCGTGGCGTGCCTTTTGTTACACTTGCCTTGCCTGGCTTTGCCTTGCCTTCCTTTCCTTCCATTACTCTTTCCTTGCCTTGCCGTGCATTGCCTAGCCTTGCATTGTCGTGCCTTATCCTTGCATCACCTGACCGTGCCTTCCCCTGCGTTACCCTTTCCTTGCCTTGCCGTGCATTGCCTAGCCCTGCGTTGTCGTGCCTTAGCCTTGTTACCCCTTGCCGTGCCCTTCCTTCCGTTACCATTGCCTTTCCTTGCTTTCCCTTGCCTTCCTTACCTTCCGTTACTCTTTGCTTGCTTTCCCTGCATTGCCTAGCCTTGCGTTGTCGTGCCTTAGCCTTATCTCGCCTGACCGTTCCTTCCTTTGCTTTAAGCTTTCCTTGCATTGTCGTGCATTGCCTAGCCTTGCATTGTCGTGCATTAGCCTTGCCTAGCCTCACCGTGCCTTGCCTTGCGTTACTCTTTCCTTGCCTTGCCGTGCATTGCCTAGCCTTGCATTTTCGTGCCTTATCCTTCCCTCACCTGGCCGTGCCTTCCCTTGCGTTACCCTTTCCTTGCCTTGCCGTGCATTGCCTAGCCCTGCGTTGTCGTGCCTTAGCCTTGTTACCCCTTGCCGTGCCGTTCCTTCCGTTACCCTTGCCTTCCCTTGCTTTCCCTTGCCTTCCTTGCGTTCCGTTACTCTTTGCTTGCTTTCCGTGCATTGCCTAGCCTTGCGTTGTCATGCCTTAGCCTTGCCTCTCCTGACCGTGCTTTCCCATGCGATACCCTTTCCTTGCCTTGCCGTGCATTGCCTAGCGTGCGTTGTCGTGCCTTAGCCTTGTTTCCCCTTGCCGTGCCGTTCCTTCCGTTACACTTGCCTTTCCTTGCTTTCCCTTGCCTTCCTTACTTTCCGTTACTCTTTGCTTGCCTTCCGTGCATTGCCTAGCCTTGCGTTGTCATGCATTAGCCTTGCCTAGCCTCACCGTGCCTAGCCTTGCGTTGTCGTGCCTTCGCCTTATCTCGCCTGACCGTGCCTTCCTTTGCTTTACGCTTTCCTTGCATTGTCGTGCATTGCCTAGCCTTGCGTTGTCGTGCATTAGCCTTGCCTAGCCTCACCGTGCCTTGCCTTGCGTTACCCTTTCCTTGCCTTGCCGTGCATTGCCTAGCCGTGCGTTGTCGTGCCTTAGCCTTGTTTTCCCTTGCCGTGCCGTGCCTTTTGTTACACTTGCCTTTCCTTGCTTTCCCTTGCCTTCCTTACCTTCCGTTACTCTTTGCTTGCCTTCCGTGCATTGCCTAGCCTTGCGTTGTCGTGCCTTAGCCTTGCCTCGCCTGAACGTGCTTTCCCATGCGTTACCCTTTCCTTGCATTGTCGTGCATTGCCTAGCCTTGCGTTGTCGTGCATTAGCCTTGCCTTGCCTCACCGTGCCTTGCCTTGCGTTACCCTTTCCTTGCCTTGCCGTGCATTGCCTAGCCGTGCGTTGTCGTGCCTTAGCCTTGTTTTCCCTTGCCGTGCCGTGCCTTTTGTTACACTTGCCTTGCCTGGCTTTGCCTTGCCTTCCTTTCCTTCCGTTACTCTTTCCTTGCCTTGCCGTGCATTGCCTAGCCTTGCGTTGTCGTGCCTTAGCCTTGCCTCGCCTGACCGTGCCTTCCCCTGCGTTACCCTTTCCTTGCGTTGCCGTGCATTGCCTAGCCCTGCGTTGTCGTGCCTTAGCCTTGTTTCCCCTTGCCGTGCGTTTCCTTCCGTTACCCTTGCCTTGCCTTGCTTTCCCTTGCCTTCCTTACCTTCCGTTACTCTTTGCTTGCCTTCCTTGCATTGCTAGCCTTGCGTTGTCGTGCCTTAGCCTTGCCTCGCCTGAACGTGCTTTCCCATGCGTTACCCTTTCTTTGCCTTGCCGGGCATTGCCTAGCCTGCGTTGCGGTGCCTTAGCCTTGTTTCCCCTTGCCGTGCCGTTCCTTCCGTTACCCTTGCCTTTCCTTGCTTTTCCTTGCCTTGCTTACCTTCCGTTACTCTTTGCTTCCCTTCCCTGCATTCCCTAGCCTTGCGTTGTCGTGCCTTAGCCTTATCTCGCCTGACCGTGCCTTCCTTTGCTTTAAGCTTTCCTTGCATTGTCGTGCATTGCCTAGCCTTGCGTTGTCGTGCATTAGCCTTGCCTAGCCTCACCGTGCCTTGCCTTGCGTTACACTTTCCTTGCTTGCCGTGCATTGCCTAGCAGTGCGTTGTCGTGCCTTAGCCTTGTTTCCCCTTGCCGTGGCGTGCCTTTTGTTACACTTCCCTTGCCTCGCTTTGCCTTGCCTTCCTTTCCTTCCGTTACTCTTTCCTTGCCTTGCCGTGCATTGCATAGCCTTGCATTGTCGTGCCTTATCCTTGCATCACCTGACCGTGCCTTCCCCTGCGTTACCCTTTCCTTGCCTTGCCGTGCATTGCCTAGCCCTGCGTTGTCGTGCCTTAGCCTTGTTACCCCTTGCAGTGCCGTTCCTTCCGTTACCCTTGCCTTCACTTGCTTTCCCTTGCCTTCCTTGCGTTCCGTTACCCTTTGCTTGCTTTCCGTGCATTGCCTAGCCTTGCGTTGTCATGCCTTAGCCTTGACTCGCCTGACCGTGCTTTCCCATGCGTTACCCTTTCCTTGCCTTGCCGTGCATTGCCTAGCGTGCGTTGTCGTGACTTAGACTTGTTTCCCCTTGCCGTGCCTTTCCTTCCGTTACCATTGCCTTTCCTTGCTTTCCCTTGCCTTCCTTACCTTCCGTTACTCTTTGCTTGCTTTCCCTGCATTGCCTAGCCTTGCGTTGTCGTGCCTTAGCCTTATCTCGCCTGACCGTGCCTTCCTTTGCTTTACGCTTTCCTTGCATTGTCGTGCATTGCCTAGCCTTGCATTGTCGTGCATTAGCCTTGCCTAGCCTCACCGTGCCTTGCCTTGCGTTACTCTTTCCTTGCCTTGCCGTGCATTGCCTAGCCTTGCATTTTCGTGCCTTATCCTTCCCTCACCTGGCCGTGCCTTCCCTTGCGTTACCCTTTCCTTGCCTTGCCGTGCATTGCCTAGCCCTGCGTTGTCGTGCCTTAGCCTTGTTACCCCTTGCCGTGCCGTTCCTTCCGTTACACTTGCCTTTCCTTGCTTTCCCTTGCCTTCCTTGCGTTCCGTTACTCTTTGCTTGCTTTCCGTGCATTGCCTAGCCTTGCGTTGTCATGCCTTAGCCATGCCTCTCCTGACCGTGCTTTCCCATGCGTTACCCTTTCCTTGCCTTGCCGTGCATTGCCTAGCGTGCGTTGTCGTGCCTTAGCCTTGTTTCCCCTTGCCGTGCCGTTCCTTCCGTTACACTTGCCTTTCCTTGCTTTCCCTTGCCTTCCTTACTTTCCGTTACTCTTTGCTTGCCTTCCGTGCATTGCCTAGCCTTGCGTTGTCGTGCATTAGCCTTGCCTAGCCTCACCGTGCCTAGCCTTGCGTTGTCGTGCCTTAGCCTTATCTCGCCTGACCGTGCCTTCCTTTGCTTTACGCTTTCCTTGCATTGTCGTGCATTGCCTAGCCTTGCGTTGTCGTGCATTAGCCTTGCCTAGCCTCACCGTGCCTTGCCTTGCGTTACCCTTTCCTTGCCTTGCCGTGCATTGCCTAGCCGTGCGTTGTCGTGCCTTAGCCTTGTTTCCCCTTGCCGTGGCGTGGCTTTTGTTACACTTGCCTTGACTGGATTTGCCTTGCCTTCCTTTCCTTCCGTTACTCTTTCCTTACCTTGCCGTGCATTGCCTAGCCTTGCATTGTCGTGCCTTATCCTTGCCTCACCTGACCGTGCCTTCCCCTGCGTTACACTTTCCTTGCCTTGCCGTGCATTGCCTAGCCCTGCGTTGTCGTGCCTTAGCCTTGTTACCCCTTGCAGTGCCGTTCCTTCCGTTACCCTTGCCTTCACTTGCTTTCCCTTGCCTTCCTTGCGTTCCGTTACTCTTTGCTTGCTTTCCGTGCATTGCATAGCCTTGCGTTGTCATGCCCTAGCCTTGCCTCGCCTGACCGTGCTTTCCCATGCGTTACCCTTTCCTTGCCTTGCCGTGCATTGCCTAGCGTGCGTTGTCGTGCCTTAGCCTTGTTTCCCCTTGCCGTGCCGTTCCTTCCGTTACACTTGCCTTTCCTTGCTTTCCCTTTCCTTCCTTACCTTCCGTAACTCTTTGCTTGCCTTCCTTGCATTGCTAGCCTTGCGTTGTCGTTCCTTAGCCTTTGCTCGCCTGAACGTGCTTTCCCATGCGTTACCCTTTCCTTGCCTTGCTGTGCATTGCCTAGCCTGCGTTGCCGTGCCTTAGCCTTGTTACCCCTTGCCGTGCCGTTCCTTCCGTTACCCTTGCCTTTCCTTGCTTTTCCTTGCCTTGCTTACCTTCCGTTACTCTTTGCTTCCTTTCCCTGCATTGCCTAGCCTTGCGTTGTCGTGCCTTAGCCTTATCTCGCCTGACCGTGCCTTCCTTTGCTTTACGCTTTCCTTGCATTGTCGTGCATTGCCTAGCCTTGCGTTGTCGTGCATTAGCCTTGCCTAGCCTCACCGTGCCTTGCCTTGCGTTACCCTTTCCTTGCCTTGCCGTGCATTGCCTAGCCGTGCGTTGTCGTGCCTTGGCCTTGTTTCCCCTTGCCGTGGCGTGCCTTTTGTTACACTTGCCTTGCCTGGCTTTGCCTTGCCTTCCTTTCCTTCCGTTACTCTTTCCTTGCCTTGCCGTGCATTGCCTAGCCTTGCATTGTCGTGCCTTATCCTTGCATCACCTGACCGTGCCTTCCCCTGCGTTACCCTTTCCTTGCCTTGCCGTGCATTGCCTAGCCCTGCGTTGTCGTGCCTTAGCCTTGTTACCCCTTGCCGTGCCCTTCCTTCCGTTACCATTGCCTTTCCTTGCTTTCCCTTGCCTTCCTTACCTTCCGTTACTCTTTGCTTGCTTTCCCTGCATTGCCTAGCCTTGCGTTGTCGTGCCTTAGCCTTATCTCGCCTGACCGTGCCTTCCTTTGCTTTAAGCTTTCCTTGCATTGTCGTGCATTGCCTAGCCTTGCATTGTCGTGCATTAGCCTTGCCTAGCCTCACCGTGCCTTGCCTTGCGTTACTCTTTCCTTGCCTTGCCGTGCATTGCCTAGCCTTGCATTTTCGTGCCTTATCCTTCCCTCACCTGGCCGTGCCTTCCCTTGCGTTACCCTTTCCTTGCCTTGCCGTGCATTGCCTAGCCCTGCGTTGTCGTGCCTTAGCCTTGTTACCCCTTGCCGTGCCGTTCCTTCCGTTACCCTTGCCTTCCCTTGCTTTCCCTTGCCTTCCTTGCGTTCCGTTACTCTTTGCTTGCTTTCCGTGCATTGCCTAGCCTTGCGTTGTCATGCCTTAGCCTTGCCTCTCCTGACCGTGCTTTCCCATGCGTTACCCTTTCCTTGCCTTGCCGTGCATTGCCTAGCGTGCGTTGTCGTGCCTTAGCCTTGTTTCCCCTTGCCGTGCCGTTCCTTCCGTTACACTTGCCTTTCCTTGCTTTCCCTTGCCTTCCTTACTTTCCGTTACTCTTTGCTTGCCTTCCGTGCATTGCCTAGCCTTGCGTTGTCGTGCATTAGCCTTGCCTAGCCTCACCGTGCCTAGCCTTGCATTGTCGTGCCTTATCCTTGCCTCACCTGACCGTGCCTTCCCCTGCGTTACCCTTTCCTTGCCTTGCCGTGCATTGCCTAGCCGTGCGTTGTCGTGCCTTAGCCTTGTTTCCCCTTGCCGTGGCGTGCCTTTTGTTACACTTGCCTTGCCTGGCTTTGCCTTGCCTTCCTTTCCTTCCGTTACTGTTTCCTTGCCTTGCCGTGCATTGCCTAGCCTTGCATTGTCGTGCCTTATCCTTGCCTCACCTGACCGTGCCTTCCCCTCCGTTACCCTTTCCTTGCCTTGCCGTGCATTGCCTAGCCGTGCGTTGTCGTGCCTTAGCCTTGTTACCCCTTGCCGTGCCGTTCCTTCCGTTACCCTTGCCTTCCCTTGCTTTCCCTTGCCTTCCTTGCGTTCCGTTACTCGTTGCTTGCATTCCGTGCATTGCCTAGTCTTGCGTTGTCATGCCTTAGCCTTGCCTCGCCTGACCGTGCTTTCCCATGCGTTACCCTTTCCTTGCCTTGCCGTGCATTGCCTAGCGTGCGTTGCCGTGCCTTAGCCTTGTTTCCCCTTGCCGTGCCGTTCCTTCCGTTACACTTGCCTTTCCTTGCTTTCCCTTGCCTTCCTTACCTTCCGTTACTCTTTGCTTGCCTTCCGTGCATTGCTAGCCTTGCGTTGTCGTGCCTTAGCCTTGCCTCGCCTGAACGTGCTTTCCCATGCGTTACCCTTTCCTTGCCTTGCCGTGCATTGCCTAGCCTGCGTTGCCGTGCCTTAGCCTTGTTTCCCCTTGCCGTGCCGTTCCTTCCGTTACCCTTGCCTTTCCTTGCTTTTCCTTGCCTTGCTTACCTTCCGTTACTCTTTGCTTCCCTTCCCTGCATTGCCTAGCCTTGCGTTGTCGTGCCTTAGCCTTAGCTCGCCTGACCGTGCCTTCCTTTGCTTCAAGCTTTCCTTGCATTGTCGTGCATTGCCTAGCCTTGCGTTGTCGTGCATTAGCCTTGCCTAGCCTCACCGTGCTTTTCCATGCGTTACCCTTTCCTTGCCTGGCCGTGCATTGCCTAGCCCTGCGTTGTCGTGCCTTAGCTTTGTTACCCCTTGCCGTGCGTTTCCTTCCGTTACCCTTGCCTTGCCTTCCTTTCCCTTGCTTCCTTACCTTCCGTTACTCTTTGCTTGCCTTCCTTGAATTGCTAGCCTTGCGTTGTCGTGCCTTAGCCTTGCCTCGCCTGAACGTGCTTTCCCAGGCGTTACCCTTCCTTTGCCTTGCCGGGCATTGCCTAGCCTGCGTTGCCGTGCCTTAGCCTTGTTACCCCTTGCAGTGCCGTTCCTTCCGTTACCCTTGCCTTCACTTGCTTTCCCTTGCCTTCCTTGCGTTCCGTTACTCTTTGCTTGCTTTCCGTGCATTGCCTAGCCTTGCGTTGTCATGCCCTAGCCTTGCCTCGCCTGACCGTGCTTTCCCATGCGTTACCCTTTCCTTGCCTTGCCGTGCATTGCCTAGCGTGCGTTGTCGTGCCTTAGCCTTGTTTCCCCTTGCCGTGCCGTTCCTTCCGTTACACTTGCCTTTCCTTGCTTTCCCTTTCCTTCCTTACCTTCCGTAACTTTTTGCTTGCCTTCCTTGCATTGCTAGCCTTGCGTTGTCGTTCCTTAGCCTTGCCTCGCCTGAACGTGCTTTCCCATGCGTTACCCTTTCCTTGCATTGTCGTGCATTGCCTAGCCTTGCGTTGTCGTGCATTAGCCTTGCCTAGCCTCACCGTGCCTTGCCTTGCGTTACCCTTTCCTTGCCTTGCCGTGCATTGCCTAGCCGTGCGTTGTCGTGCCTTAGCCTTGTTTTCCCTTGCCGTGGCGTGCCTTTTGTTACACTTGCCTTGCCTGGCTTTGCCTTGCCTTCCTTTCCTTCCGTTACTCTTTCCTTGCCTTGCCGTGCATTGCCTAGCCTTGCATTGTCGTGCCTTATCCTTGCATCACCTGACCGTGCCTTCCCCTGCGTTACCCTTTCCTTGCGTTGCCGTGCATTGCCTAGCCCTGCGTTGTCGGGCCTTAGCCTTGTTACCCCTTGCCGTGCGTTTCCTTCCGTTACCCTTGCCTTTCCTTCCTTTCCCTTGCTTCCTTACCTTCCGTTACTCTTTGCTTGCCTTCCTTGCATTGCTAGCCTTGCGTTGTCGTGCCTTAGCCTTGCCTCGCCTGAACGTGCTTTCCCATGCGTTACCCTTTCTTTGCCTTGCCGGGCATTGCCTAGCCTGCGTTGCGGTGCCTTAGCCTTGTTTCCCCTTGCCGTGCCGTTCCTTCCGTTACCCTTGCCTTTCCTTGCTTTTCCTTGCCTTGCTTACCTTCCGTTACTCTTTGCTTCCCTTCCCTGCATTCCCTAGCCTTGCGTTGTCGTGCCTTAGCCTCATCTCGCCTGACCGTGCCTTCCTTTGCTTTAAGCTTTCCTTGCATTGTCGTGCATTGCCTAGCCTTGCGTTGTCGTGCATTAGCCTTGCCTAGCCTCACCGTGCCTTGCCTTGCGTTACCCTTTCCTTGCCTTGCCGTGCATTGCCTAGCCGTGCGTTGTCGTGCCTTAGCCTTGTTTCCCCTTGCCGTGGCGTGCCTTTTGTTACACTTGCCTTGCCTGGCTTTGCCTTGCCTTCATTTCTTCCGTTACTCTTTCCTTGCCTTGCCGTGCATTGCCTAGCCTTGCATTGACGTGCCTTATCCTTGCATCACCTGACCGTGCCTTCCCCTGCGTTACCCTTTATTTGCCTTGCCGTGCATTGCCTAGCCCTGCGTTGTCGTGCCTTAGCCTTGTTACCCCTTGCCGTGCCGTTCCTTCCGTTACCCTTGCCTTCACTTGCTTTCCCTTGCCTTCCTTGCGTTCCGTTACTCTTTGCTTGCTTTCCGTGCATTGCCTAGCCTTGCGTTGTCATGCCCTAGCCTTGCCTCGCCTGACCGTGCTTTCCCATGCGTTACCCTTTCCTTGCCTTGCCGTGCATTGCCTAGCGTGCGTTGTCGTGACTTAGACTTGTTTCCCCTTGCCGTGCCTTTCCTTCCGTTACCATTGCCTTTCCTTGCTTTCCCTTGCCTTCCTTACCTTCCGTTACTCTTTGCTTGCTTTCCCTGCATTGCCTAGCCTTGCGTTGTCGTGCCTTAGCCTTATCTCGCCTGACCGTGCCTTCCTTTGCTTTAAGCTTTCCTTGCATTGTCGTGCAGTGCCTAGCCTTGCATTGTCGTGCATTAGCCTTGCCTAGCCTCACCGTGCCTTGCCTTGCGTTACTCTTTCCTTGCCTTGCCGTGCATTGCCTAGCCTTGCATTTTCGTGCCTTATCCTTCCCTCACCTGGCCGTGCCTTCCCTTGCGTTACCCTTTCCTTGCCTTGCCGTGCATTGCCTAGCCCTGCGTTGTCGTGCCTTAGCCTTGTTACCCCTTGCCGTGCCGTTCCTTCCGTTACCCTTGCCTTCCCTTGCTTTCCCTTGCCTTCCTTGCGTTCCGTTACTCTTTGCTTGCTTTCCGTGCATTGCCTAGCCTTGCGTTGTCATGCCTTAGCCTTGCCTCTCCTGACCGTGCTTTCCCATGCGTTACCCTTTCCTTGCCTTGCCGTGCATTGCCTAGCGTGCGTTGTCGTGCCTTAGCCTTGTTTCCCCTTGCCGTGCCGTTCCTTCCGTTACACTTGCCTTTCCTTGCTTTCCCTTGCCTTCCTTACTTTCCGTTACTCTTTCCTTGCCTTGCCGTGCATTGCCTAGCCTTGCGTTGTCGTGCCTTAGCCTTGCCTAGCCGTGCCGTGCCTTGCCTAGCCTCACCGTGCCTAGCCTTGCGTTGTCGTGCCTTAGCCTTATCTCGCCTGACCGTGCCTTCCTTTGCTTTACGCTTTCCTTGCATTGTCCTGCATTGCCTACCCTTGCGTTGTCGTGCATTAGCCTTGCCTAGCCTCACCGTGCCTTGCCTTGCGTTACCCTTTCCTTGCCTTGCCGTGCATTGCCTAGCCGTGCGTTGTCGTGCCTTAGCCTTGTTTCCCCTTGCCGTGCCGTGCCTTTTGTTACACTTGCCTTGCCTGGATTTGCCTTGCCTTCCTTTCCTTCCGTTACTCTTTCCTTGCCTTACCGTGCACTGCCTAGCCTTGCATTGTCGTGCCTTATCCTTGCCTCACCTGACCGTGCCTTCCCCTGCGTTACACTTTCCTTGCCTTGCCGTGCATTGCCTAGCCCTGCGTTGTCGTGCCTTAGCCTTGTTACCCCTTGCCGTGCCGTTCCTTCCGTTACCCTTGCCTTCACTTGCTTTCCCTTGCCTTCCTTGCGTTCCGTTACTCTTTGCTTGCTTTCCGTGCATTGCATAGCCTTGCGTTGTCATGCCCTAGCCTTGCCTCGCCTGACCGTGCTTTCCCATGCGTTACCCTTTCCTTGCCTTGCCGTGCATTGCCTAGCGTGCGTTGTCGTGCCTTAGCCTTGTTTCCCCTTGCCGTGCCGTTCCTTCCGTTACACTTGCCTTTCCTTGCTTTCCCTTTCCTTCCTTACCTTCCGTTACTCTTTGCTTGCCTTCCGTGCATTGCCTAGCCTTGCGTTGTCGTGCCTTAGCCTTATCTCGCCTGACCGTGCCTTCCTTTGCTTTAAGCTTTCCTTGCATTGTCGTGCATTGCCTAGCCTGCGTTGCCGTGCCTTAGCCTTGTTACCCCTTGCCGTGCCGTTCCTTCCGTTACCCTTGCCTTTCCTTGCTTTTCCTTGCCTTGCTTACCTTCCGTTACTCTTTGCTTCCTTTCCCTGCATTGCCTAGCCTTGCGTTGTCGTGCCTTAGCCTTATCTCGCCTGACCGTGCCTTCCTTTGCTTTAAGCTTTCCTTGCATTGTCGTGCATTGCCTAGCCTTGCGTTGTCGTGCATTAGCCTTGCCTAGCCTCACCGTGCCTTGCCTTGCGTTACCCTTTCCTTGCCTTGGCGTGCATTGCCTAGCCGTGCGTTGTCGTGCTTTGGCCTTGTTTCCCCTTGCCGTGGCGTGCCTTTTGTTACACTTGCCTTGCCTGGCTTTGCCTTGCCTTCCTTTCCTTCCGTTACTCTTTCCTTGCCTTGCCGTGCATTGCCTAGCCTTGCATTGTCGTGCCTTATCCTTGCATCACCTGACCGTGCCTTCCCCTGCGTTACCCTTTCCTTGCCTTGCCGTGCATTGCCTAGCCCTGCGTTGTCGTGCCTTAGCCTTGTTACCCCTTGCCGTGCCCTTCCTTCCGTTACCATTGCCTTTCCTTGCTTTCCCTTGCCTTCCTTACCTTCCGTTACTCTTTGCTTGCTTTCCCTGCATTGCCTAGCCTTGCGTTGTCGTGCCTTAGCCTTATCTCGCCTGACCGTGCCTTCCTTTGCTTTAAGCTTTCCTTGCATTGTCGTGCATTGCCTAGCCTTGCATTGTCGTGCATTAGCCTTGCCTAGCCTCACCGTGCCTTGCCTTGCGTTACTCTTTCCTTGCCTTGCCGTGCATTGCCTAGCCTTGCATTTTCGTGCCTTATCCTTCCCTCACCTGGCCGTGCCTTCCCTTGCGTTACCCTTTCCTTGCCTTGCCGTGCATTGCCTAGCCCTGCGTTGTCGTGCCTTAGCCTTGTTACCCCTTGCCGTGCCGTTCCTTCCGTTACCCTTGCCTTCCCTTGCTTTCCCTTGCCTTCCTTGCGTTCCGTTACTCTTTGCTTGCTTTCCGTGCATTGCCTAGCCTTGCGTTGTCATGCCTTAGCCTTGCCTCTCCTGACCGTGCTTTCCCATGCGTTACCCTTTCCTTGCCTTGCCGTGCATTGCCTAGCGTGCGTTGTCGTGCCTTAGCCTTGTTTCCCCTTGCCGTGCCGTTCCTTCCGTTACACTTGCCTTTCCTTGCTTTCCCTTGCCTTCCTTACTTTCCGTTACTCTTTGCTTGCCTTCCGTGCATTGCCTAGCCTTCCGTTGTCATGCATTAGCCTTGCCTAGCCTCACCGTGCCTAGCCTTGCGTTGTCGTGCCTTAGCCTTATCTCGCCTGACCGTGCCTTCCTTTGCTTTACGCTTTCCTTGCATTGTCGTGCATTGCCTAGCCTTGCGTTGTCGTGCATTAGCCTTGCCTCGCCTGACCGTGCCTTGCCTTGCGTTACCCTTTCCTTGCCTTGCCGTGCATTGCCTAGCCGTGCGTTGTCGTGCCATAGCCTTGTTTCACCTTGCCGTGGCGTGCCTCTTGTTACACTTGCCTTGCCTGGCTTTGCCTTGCCTTCCTTTCCTTCCGTTACTCTTTCCTTGCTTTGCCGTGCATTGCCTAGCCTTGCATTGTCGTGCCTTATCCTTGCATCACCTGACCGTGCCTTCCCCTGCGTTACCCTTTCCTTGCCTTGCCGTGCATTGCCTAGCCGTGCGTTGTCGTGCCTTAGCCTTGTTTCCCCTTGCCGTGGCGTGCCTTTTGTTACACTTGCCTTGCCTGGCTTTGCCTTGCCTTCCTTTCCTTCCGTTACTCTTTCCTTGCCTTGCCGTGCATTGCCTAGCCTTGCATTGCCGTACCTTATCCTTGCCTCACCTGACCGTGCCTTCCCCTTCCGTTACCCTTGCCTTGCCTTGCCGTGCATTGCCTAGCCGTGCGTTGTCGTGCCTTAGCCTTGTTACCCCTTGCCGTGCCGTTCCTTCCGTTACCCTTGCCTTCCCTTGCTTTCCCTTGCCTTCCTTGCGTTCCGTTACTCGTTGCTTGCTTTCCGTGCATTGCCTAGTCTTGCGTTGTCATGCCTTAGCCTTGCCTCGCCTGACCGTGCTTTCCCATGCGTTACCCTTTCCTTGCCTTGCCGTGCATTGCCTAGCGTGCGTTGCCGTGCCTTAGCCTTGTTTCCCCTTGCCGTGCCGTTCCTTCCGTTACACTTGCCTTTCCTTGCTTTCCCTTGCCTTCCTTACCTTCCGTTACTCTTTGCTTGCCTTCCGTGCATTGCTAGCCTTGCGTTGTCGTGCCTTAGCCTTGCCTCGCCTGAACGTGCTTTCCCATGCGTTACCCTTTCCTTGCCTTGCCGTGCATTGCCTAGCCTGCGTTGCCGTGCCTTAGCCTTGTTTCCCCTTGCCGTGCCGTTCCTTCCGTTACCCTTGCCTTTCCTTGCTTTTCCTTGCCTTGCTTACCTTCCGTTACTCTTTGCTTCCCTTCCCTGCATTGCCTAGCCTTGCGTTGTCGTGCCTTAGCCTTAGCTCGCCTGACCGTGCCTTCCTTTGCTTCAAGCTTTCCTTGCATTGTCGTGCATTGCCTAGCCTTGCGTTGTCGTGCATTAGCCTTGCCTAGCCTCACCGTGCTTTTCCATGCGTTACCCTTTCCTTGCCTGGCCGTGCATTGCCTAGCCCTGCGTTGTCGTGCCTTAGCTTTGTTACCCCTTGCCGTGCGTTTCCTTCCGTTACCCTTGCCTTGCCTTCCTTTCCCTTGCTTCCTTACCTTCCGTTACTCTTTGCTTGCCTTCCTTGAATTGCTAGCCTTGCGTTGTCGTGCCTTAGCCTTGCCTCGCCTGAACGTGCTTTCCCAGGCGTTACCCTTCCTTTGCCTTGCCGGGCATTGCCTAGCCTGCGTTGCCGTGCCTTAGCCTTGTTACCCCTTACCGTGCCGTTCCTTCCGTTACCCTTGCCTTCACTTGCTTTCCCTTGCCTTCCTTGCGTTCCGTTACTCTTTGCTTGCTTTCCGTGCATTGCCTAGCCTTGCGTTGTCATGCCCTAGCCTTGCCTCGCCTGACCGTGCTTTCCCATGCGTTACCCTTTCCTTGCCTTGCCGTGCATTGCCTAGCGTGCGTTGTCGTGCCTTAGCCTTGTTTCCCCTTGCCGTGCCGTTCCTTCCGTTACACTTGCCTTTCCTTGCTTTCCCTTTCCTTCCTTACCTTCCGTAACTTTTTGCTTGCCTTCCTTGCATTGCTAGCCTTGCGTTGTCGTTCCTTAGCCTTGCCTCGCCTGAACGTGCTTTCCCATGCGTTACCCTTTCCTTGCATTGTCGTGCATTGCCTAGCCTTGCGTTGTCGTGCATTAGCCTTGCCTAGCCTCACCGTGCCTTGCCTTGCGTTACCCTTTCCTTGCCTTGCCGTGCATTGCCTAGCCGTGCGTTGTCGTGCCTTAGCCTTGTTTTCCCTTGCCGTGGCGTGCCTTTTGTTACACTTGCCTTGCCTGGCTTTGCCTTGCCTTCCTTTCCTTCCGTTACTCTTTCCTTGCCTTGCCGTGCATTGCCTAGCCTTGCATTGTCGTGCCTTATCCTTGCATCACCTGACCGTGCCTTCCCCTGCGTTACCCTTTCCTTGCGTTGCCGTGCATTGCCTAGCCCTGCGTTGTCGGGCCTTAGCCTTGTTACCCCTTGCCGTGCGTTTCCTTCCGTTACCCTTGCCTTTCCTTCCTTTCCCTTGCTTCCTTACCTTCCGTTACTCTTTGCTTGCCTTCCTTGCATTGCTAGCCTTGCGTTGTCGTGCCTTAGCCTTGCCTCGCCTGAACGTGCTTTCCCATGCGTTACCCTTTCTTTGCCTTGCCGGGCATTGCCTAGCCTGCGTTGCGGTGCCTTAGCCTTGTTTCCCCTTGCCGTGCCGTTCCTTCCGTTACCCTTGCCTTTCCTTGCTTTTCCTTGCCTTGCTTACCTTCCGTTACTCTTTGCTTCCCTTCCCTGCATTCCCTAGCCTTGCGTTGTCGTGCCTTAGCCTCATCTCGCCTGACCGTGCCTTCCTTTGCTTTAAGCTTTCCTTGCATTGTCGTGCATTGCCTAGCCTTGCGTTGTCGTGCATTAGCCTTGCCTAGCCTCACCGTGCCTTGCCTTGCGTTACCCTTTCCTTGCCTTGCCGTGCATTGCCTAGCCGTGCGTTGTCGTGCCTTAGCCTTGTTTCCCCTTGCCCTGGCGTGCCTTTTGTTACACTTCCCTTGCCTGGCTTTGCCTTGCCTTCCTTTCCTTCCGTTACTCTTTCCTTGCCTTGCCGTGCATTGCCTAGCCTTGCATTGTCGTGCCTTATCCTTGCATCACCTGACCGTGCCTTCCCCTGCGTTACCCTTTCCTTGCCTTGCCGTGCATTGCCTAGCCCTGCGTTGTCGTGCCTTAGCCTTGTTACCCCTTGCAGTGCCGTTCCTTCCGTTACCCTTGCCTTCACTTGCTTTCCCTTGCCTTCCTTGCGTTCCGTTACTCTTTGCTTGCTTTCCGTGCATTGCCTAGCCTTGCGTTGTCATGCCCTAGCCTTGCCTCGCCTGACCGTGCTTTCCCATGCGTTACCCTTTCCTTGCCTTGCCGTGCATTGCCTAGCGTGCGTTGCCGTGCCTTAGCCTTGTTTCCCCTTGCCGTGCCGTTCCTTCCGTTACACTTGCCTTTCCTTGCTTTCCCTTGCCTTCCTTACCTTCCGTTACTCTTTGCTTGCCTTCCGTGCATTGCTAGCCTTGCGTTGTCGTGCCTTAGCCTTGCCTCGCCTGAACGTGCTTTCCCATGCGTTACTCTTTCCTTGCTTTCCGTGCATTGCCTAGCCCTGCGTTGTCGTGCCTTAGCCTTGTTACCCCTTGCCGTGCCGTTCCTTCCGTTACCCTTGCCTTCACTTGCTTTCCCTTGCCTTCCTTGCGTTCCGTTACTCTTTGCTTGCTTTCCGTGCATTGCCTAGCATTGCGTTGTCATGCCCTAGCCTTGCCTCGCCTGACCGTGCTTTCCCATGCGTTACCCTTTCCTTGCCTTGCCGTGCATTGCCTAGCGTGCGTTGTCGTGACTTAGACTTGTTTCCCCTTGCCGTGCCGTTCCTTCCGTTACCATTGCCTTTCCTTGCTTTCCCTTGCCTTCCTTACCTTCCGTTACTCTTTGCTTGCCTTCCGTGCATTGCCTAGCCTTGCGTTGTCGTGCCTTAGCCTTAACTCGCCTGACCGTGCCTTCCCTTGCTTTACCCTTTCCTTGCCTTGCCGTGCATTGCCTAGCCGTGCGTTGTTGTGCCTTAGCCTTGTTTCCCCTTGCCGTGCTGTTCCTTCCGTTACCCTTGCCTTGCCTTGCTTAACCTTGCCTTCGAAGCCTTCCGTTAATCTTTGCTTCCCTTCCGTGCATTGCCTAGACTTGCGTTGTCGTTCCTTAGCCTTACCTCGCCTGACCGTGCCTTGCCTTGAGTTACCCTTTCCTTGCCTTGCTGTGCATTGCCTAGCCGTGCGTTGTCGTGCATCAGCCTTGCCTTTCCTCACCGTGCCTTGCCTTCCGTTACTCTTTGCTTGCCTTCCCGTGCATTGTCTAGCCTTGCGTTGTCGTGCCTTAGCCTTGTTTCCCCTTGCCGTGCAGTGAATTTTGTTACACTTGCCTTGCCTGGCTTTGCCTTGCCTTCCTTTCTTTCCGTTATTCTTTCCTTGCCTTGCCGTTCAGTGCCTAGCCTTGCGTTGTCGTGCCTTAGCCTTGCCTCGCCTGACCGTGCTTTCCCAGGTGTTAACCTTTCCTTGCCTTGCCGTGCATTGCCTAGCGTGCGTCGTCGTGCCTTAGCCTTGTTTCTCCTTGCCGTGCCGTTCCATCCGTTACACTTGACTTTCCTTCCTTTCACTTGCCTTCCTTACCTTCCGTTACTCTTTGCTTGCCTTTCGTGCATTGCCTAGCCTTGCGTTGTCGTGCCTTAGCCTTGTTTCCCCTTGCCGTGGCGTGCCTTTTGTTACACTTGCCTTGCCTGGCTTTGCCTTGCCTTCCTTTCCTTCCGTTACTCTTTCCTTGCCTTGCCGTGCATTGCCTAGCCTTGCGTTGTCGTGCCTTAGCCTTATCTCGCCTGACCGTGCCTTCCTTTGCTTTAAGCTTTCCTTGCATTGTCGTGCATTGCCTAGCCTTGCGTTGTCGTGCATTAGCCTTGCCTAGGCTCACCGTGCCTTGCCTTGCGTTACTCTTTCCTTGCCTTGCCGTGCATTGCCTAGCCTTGCATTTTCGTGCCTTATCCTTCCCTCACCTGACCGTGCCTTCCCTTGCATTACCCTTTCCTTGCCTTGCCGTGCATTGCCTAGCCGTGCGTTGTCGTGCCTTAGCCTTGTTACCCCTTGCCGTGCCGTTCCTTCCGTTACCCTTGCCTTCCCTTGCTTTCCCTTGCCTTCCTTGCGTTCCGTTACTCTTTGCTTGCCTTCCGTGCATTGCCTAGCCTTGCGTTGTCGTGCCTTAGCCTTGCCTCGCCTGACCGTGCCTTCCCTTGCGTTACCCTTTCCTTGCCTTGCCGTGCATTGCCTAGCGTGCGTTGTCGTGCCTTAGCCTTGTTTCCCCTTGCCGTGCCGTTCCTTCCGTTACACTTGCCTTTGCTTGCTTTCCCTTGCCTTCCTTACTTTCCGTTACTCTTTGCTTGCCTTCCGTGCATTGCCTAGCCTTGCGTTGTTGTGCCTTAGCCTTGCCTCGCCTGAACGTGCTTTCCCATGCGTTACCCTTTCCTTGCCTTGCTGTGCATTGCCTAGCCTGCTTTGCCGTGCCTTAGCCTTGTTTCCCCTTGCCGTGCCGTTCCTTCCGTTACCCTTGCCTTCCCTTGCTTTTCCTTGCCTTGCTTACCTTCCGTTACTCTTTGCTTGCCTTCCGTGCATTGCCTAGCCTTGCGTTGTCGTGCCTTAGCCTTATCTCGCCTGACCTTGCCTTCCTTTGCTGTAAGCTTTCCTTGCATTGTCGTGCATTGCCTAGCCTTGCGTTTTCGTGCATTAGCCTTGCCTGCCTCACCGTGCCTTGCCTTGCGTTACCCTTTGCTTGCCTTGCCGTGCATTGCCTAGCCGTGCGTTGTCGTGCCTTACCCTTGTTTCCCATTGCCGTGCCGTTCCTTCCGTTACACTTGCCTTTCTTTGCTTTCCCTTGCCTTCCTTACCTTCCGTTACTCTTTGCTTCGCTTCCCTGCATTGCCTAGCCTTGCGTTGTCGTGCCTTAGCCTTATCTCGCCTGACCGTGCATTCCTTTGCTTTAAGCTTTCCTTGCATTGTCGTGCATTGCCTAGCCTTGCGTTGTCGTGCATTAGCCTTGCCTAGCCTCACCGTGCCTTGCCTTCCTTTATATTTTCCTCGCCTTGCCGTGCATTGCCTAGCCGTGGGTTGTCGTGCCTTAGCCTTTTTTCATATTGACATAGCCTTCCTTGCGTTGCATTGCTTTGCCTTGCATTCCTTGCCTTCCCTTACTCTTTGTTTGCCTTCGGTGCATTGCCTAGCCTTGCGTTGTTGTGCATTAGCCTTGCCTAGCCTCACAGTGCCTTGCCTTGCGTTACCCTTTCCTTGCCTTGCCGTGCATTGCCTAGCCGTGCGTTGTCGTGCCTTAGCCTTGTTTCCCCTTGCCGTGTCGTTCCTTCCGTTACCCTTGCCTTCCCTTGCTTTCCCTTGCCTTCCTTGCCTTCCGTTACTCTTTTCTTGCCTTCCGTGCATTGCCTAGCCTTGCGTTGTCGTGCCTTAGCCTTGCCTCGCCTGACCGTGCCTTCCCTTGCGTTACCCTTTCCTTGCCTTGCCGTGCCTTGCCTAGCCGTGCATTGTCGTGCCTTAGCCTTGTTTCCCCTTGCCGTGCCGTTCCTTCGGTTACCCTTGCCTTGCCTTGCTTTCCCTTGCCTTCCTTGCCTTCCGTTACTCTTTGCTTGCCTTCCGTGCATTGCCTAGCCTTGCGTTGTCGTGCCTTAGCCTTGCCTCGCCTGACCGTGCCTTCCCTTGCTTTACCCTTTCCTTGCCTTGCCGTGCATTGCCTAGCCGTGCGTTGTCGTGCCTTAGCCTTGTTTCCCCTTGCCGTGTCTTCCTTCCGTTACCCTTGCCTTGCCTTGCTTAACCTTGCCTTCGAAGCCTTCCGTTAATCTTTGCTTCCCTTCCGTGCATTGCCTAGCCTTGCGTTGTCGTGCATTAGCCTTGCCTAGCCTCACCGTGCCTTGCCGTTACACTTTCCTTGCCTTGCCGTGCCTTGCCTAGCCGTGCGTTGTCGTGCCTTAGCCTTGTTTCCCCTTGCCGTGCCGTTCCTTCCGTTACCCTTGCCTTCCCTTGCTTTCCCTTGCCTTCCTTGCATTCCGTTACTCTTTTCTTGCCTTCCGTGCATTGCCTAGCCTTGCGTTGTCGTGCCTTAGCCTTGCCTCGCCTGACCGTGCCTTCCCTTGCGTTACCCTTTCCTTGCCTTGCCGTGCATTGCCTAGCCGTGCGTTGTCGTGCCTTAGCCTTGTTTCCCCTTGCCGTGCCGTTCCTTCGGTTACCCTTGCCTTGCCTTGCTTTGCCTTGCCTTCCTTTCCTTCCGTTACTCTTTCCTTGCCTTGCCGTGCATTGCCTAGCCTTGCATTGTCGTACCTTATCCTTGCCTCACCTGACCGTGCCTTCCCTTGCGTTACCCTTTCCTTGCCTTGCCGTGCATTGCCTAGCCGTGCGTTGTCGTGCCTTAGCCTTGTTTCCCCTTGCCGTGTCTTCCTTCCGTTACCCTTGCCTTCCCTTGCTTTCCCTTGCCTTCCTTGCATTCCGTTACTCTTTTCTTGCCTTCCGTGCATTACCTAGCCTTGCGTTGTCGTGCCTTAGCCTTGCCTCGCCTGACCGTGCCTTCCCTTGCGTTACCCTTTCCTTGCCTTGCCGTGCCTTGCCTAGCCGTGCGTTGTCGTGCCTTAGCCTTGTTTCCCCTTGCCGTGCCGTTCCTTCCGTTACACTTGCCTTTCCTTGCTTTCCCTTGCCTTCCTTACTTTCCGTTACTCTTTGCTTGCCTTCCGTGCATTGCCTAGCCTTGCGTTGTCGTGCCTTAGCCTTGCCTCGCCTGAACGTGCTTTCCCAAGCGTTACCCTTTCCTTGCCTTGCCGTGCATTGCCTAGCCTGCGTTGCCGTGCCTTAGCCTTGTTTCCCCTTGCCGTGCCGTTCCTTCCGTTACCCTTGCCTTTCCTTGCTTTTCCTTGCCTTGCTTACCTTCCGTTACTCTTTGCTTGCCTTCCGTGCATTGCCTAGCCTTGCGTTGTCGTGCCTTAGCCTTATCTCGCCTGACCTTGCCTTCCTTTGCTTTAAGCTTTCCTTGCATTGTCGTGCATTGCCTAGCCTTGCGTTTTCGTGCATTAGCCTTGCCTAGCCTCACCGTGCCTTGCCTTGCGTTACCCTTTGCTTGCCTTGCCGTGCATTGCCTAGCCGTGCGTTGTCGTGCCTTACACTTGTTTCCCCTTGCCGTGCCGTTCCTTCCGTTACACTTGCCTTTCCTTGCTTTCCCTTGCCTTCCTTACTTTCCGTTACTCTTTGCTTGCCTTCCGTGCATTGCCTAGCCTTGCGTTGTCATGCCTTAGCCTTGCCTCGCCTGACCGTGCTTTCCCATGCGTTACCCTTTCCTTGCCTTGCCGTGCATTGCCTAGCGTGCGTTGCCGTGCCTTAGCCTTGTTTCCCCTTGCCGTGCCGTTCCTTCCTTTACACTTGCCTTTCCTTGCTTTCCCTTGCCTTCCTTACCTTCCGTTACTCTTTGCTTGCCTTCCGTGCATTGCTAGCCTTGCGTTGTCGTGCCTTAGCCTTGCCTCGCCTGACCGTGCTTTCCCATGCGTTACCCTTTCCTTGCCTTGCCGTGCATTGCCTAGCCTGCGTTGCCGTGCCTTAGCCTTGTTTCCCCTTGCCGTGCCGTTCCTTCCGTTACCCTTGCCTTCCCTTGCTTTCCCTTGCCTTCCTTGCGTTCCGTTACTCTTTGCTTGCTTTCCGTGCATTGCCTAGCTTTGCATTGTCATGCCCTAGCCTTGCCTCGCCTGACCGTGCTTTCCCATGCGTTACCCTTTCCTTGCCTTGCCGTGCATTGCCTAGCCGTGCGTTGTCGTGCCTTAGCCTTGTTTCCCCTTGCCGTGCCGTTCCTTCCGTTACCCTTGCCTTGCCTTGCTTTCCCTTGCCTTCCTTGCCTTCCGTTACTCTTTGCTTGCCTTCCGTGCATTGCCTAGCCTTGCGTTGTCGTGCCTTAGCCTTATCTCGCCTGACCGTGCCTTCCCTTGCTTTACCCTTTCCTTGCCTTGACGTGCATTGCCTAGCCGTGCGTTGTTGTGCCTTAGCCTTGTTTCCCCTTGCCGTGCTGTTCCTTCCGTTACCCTTGCCTTGCCTTGCTTTCCCTTGCCTTCGAAGCCTTCCGTTAGTCTTTGCTTCCCTTCCGTGCATTGCCTAGCCTTGCGTTGTCGTGCCTTAGCCTTACCTCGCCTGACCGTGCCTTGCCTTGAGTTACCCTTTGCTTGCCTTGCTGTGCATTGCCTTGCCGTGCGTTGTCGTGCATTAGCCTTGCCTAGCCTCACCGTGCCTGGCCTTGCGTTACCCTTTCCTTGCCTTCCCGTGCATTGCCTAGTCGTGCGTTGTCGTGCCTTAGCCTTGTTTCCCCTTGCCGTGCAGTGAATTTTGTTACACTTGCCTTGCCTGGCTTTGTCTTGCCTTCCTTTCTTTCCGTTATTCTTTCCTTGCCTTGCCGTTCAGTGCCTAGCCTTGCGTTGTCGTGCCTTAGCCTTGCCTCGCCTGACCGTGCTTTCCCAGGTGTTAACCTTTCCTTGCCTTGCCGTGCATTGCCTAGCGTGCGTCGTCGTGCCTTAGCCTTGTTTCTCCTTGCCGTGCCGTTCCATCCGTTACACTTGCCTTTCCTTCCTTTCACTTGCCTTCCTTACCTTCCGTTACTCTTTGCTTGCCTTCGGTGCATTGCCTAGCCTTGCGTTGTCGTGCCTTAGCCTTGTTTCCCCTTGCCGTGGCGTGCCTTTTGTTACACTTCCCTTGCCTGGCTTTGCCTTGCCTTCCTTTCCTTCCGTTACTCTTTCCTTGCCTTGCCGTGCATTGCCTAGCCTTGCGTTGTCGTGCCTTAGCCTTATCTCGCCTGACCGTGCCTTCCTTTGCTTTAAGCTTTCCTTGCATTGCCGTGCCTTGCCTAGCCTTGCGTTGTCGTGCATTAGCCTTGCCTAGGCTCACCGTGCCTTGCCTTGCGTTACTCTTTCCTTGCCTTGCCGTGCATTGCCTAGCCTTGCATTTTCGTGCCTTATCCTTCCCTCACCTGGCCGTGCCTTCCCTTGCGTTACCCTTTCCTTGCCTTGCCGTGCCTTGCCTAGCCGTGCGTTGTCGTGCCTTAGCCTTGTTTCCCCTTGCCGTGCCGTTCCTTCCGTTACCCTTGCCTTCCCTTGCTTTCCCTTGCCTTCCTTGCATTCCGTTACTCTTTGCTTGCCTTCCGTGCATTGCCTAGCCTTGCGTTGTCGTGCCTTAGCCTTGCCTCGCCTGACCGTGCCTTCCCTTGCGTTACCCTTTCCTTGCCTTGCCGTGCCTTGCCTAGCCGTGCGTTGTCGTGCCTTAGCCTTGTTTCCCCTTGCCGTGTCTTCCTTCCGTTACCCTTGCCTTCCCTTGCTTTCCCTTGCCTTCCTTGCATTCCGTTACTCTTTTCTTGCCTTCCGTGCATTACCTAGCCTTGCGTTGTCGTGCCTTAGCCTTGCCTCGCCTGACCGTGCCTTCCCTTGCGTTACCCTTTCCTTGCCTTGCCGTGCCTTGCCTAGCCGTGCGTTGTCGTGCCTTAGCCTTGTTTCCCCTTGCCGTGCCGTTCCTTCCGTTACCCTTGCCTTCCTTGCTTTCCCTTGCCTTCCTTGCCTTCCGTTACTCTTTGCTTGCCTTCCGTGCATTGCCTAGCCTTGCGTTGTCGTGCCTTAGCCTTATCTCGCCTGACCTTGCCTTCCTTTGCTTTAAGCTTTCCTTGCATTGTCGTGCATTGCCTAGCCTTGCGTTTTCGTGCATTAGCCTTGCCTAGCCTCACCGTGCCTTGCCTTGCGTTACCCTTTGCTTGCCTTGCCGTGCATTGCCTAGCCGTGCGTTGTCGTGCCTTACCCTTGTTTCCCATTGCCGTGCCGTTCCTTCCGTTACACTTGCCTTTCTTTGCTTTCCCTTGCCTTCCTTACCTTCCGTTACTCTTTGCTTCGCTTCCCTGCATTGCCTAGCCTTGCGTTGTCGTGCCTTAGCCTTATCTCGCCTGACCGTGCATTCCTTTGCTTTAAGCTTTCCTTGCATTGTCGTGCATTGCCTAGCCTTGCGTTGTCGTGCATTAGCCTTGCCTAGCCTCACCGTGCCTTGCCTTCCTTTATATTTTCCTCGCCTTGCCGTGCATTGCCTAGCCGTGGGTTGTCGTGCCTTAGCCTTTTTTCATATTGACATAGCCTTCCTTGCGTTGCATTGCTTTGCCTTGCATTCCTTGCCTTCCCTTACTCTTTGTTTGCCTTCGGTGCATTGCCTAGCCTTGCGTTGTTGTGCATTAGCCTTGCCTAGCCTCACAGTGCCTTGCCTTGCGTTACCCTTTCCTTGCCTTGCCGTGCATTGCCTAGCCGTGCGTTGTCGTGCCTTAGCCTTGCCTTGCTTTCCCTTGCCTTCCTTGCCTTCCGTTACTCTTTCCTTGCCTTGCCGTGCATTGCCTAGCCTTGCATTGTCGTGCCTTATCCTTGCATCACCTGACCGTGCCTTCCCCTGCGTTACCCTTTCCTTGCCTTGACGTGCATTGCCTAGCCGTGCGTTGTCGTGCCTTAGCCTTGTTACCCCTTGCCGTGCGTTTCCTTCCGTTACCCTTGCCTTGCCTTCCTTTCCCTTGCTTCCTTACCTTCCGTTACTCCTTGCTTGCCTTCCCTGCATTGCCTAGCCTTGCGTTGTCGTGCCTTAGCCTTAACTCGCCTGACCGTGCCTTCCCTTGCTTTACCCTTTCCTTGCCTTGACGTGCATTGCCTAGCCGTGCGTTGTTGTGCCTTAGCCTTGTTTCCCCTTGCCGTGCTGTTCCTTCCGTTACCCTTGCCTTGCCTTGCTTAACCTTGCCTTCGAAGCCTTCCGTTAATCTTTGCTTCCCTTCCGTGCATTGCCTAGCCTTGCGTTGTCGTGCCTTAGCCTTGCCTAGCCTCACCGTGCCTTGCCTTGCATTACCCTTTCCTTGCCTTGCCGTGCATTGCCTAGCCGTGCGTTGTCGTGCCTTAGCCTTGTTTCCCCTTGCCGTGGCGTGCCTTTTGTTACACTTCCCTTGCCTGGCTTTGCCTTGCCTTCCTTTCCTTCCGTTACTCTTTCCTTGCCTTGCCGTGCATTGCCTAGCCTTGCATTGTCGTGCCTTATCCTTGCCTCACCTGACCGTGCCTTGCCTTGCGTTACCCTTTCCTTCCCTTGCCGTGCATTGCCTAGCCGTGCGTTGTCGTGCCTTAGCCTTGTTTCCCCTTGCCGTGGCGTGCCTTTTGTTACACTTGCCTTGCCTGGCTTTGCCTTGCCTTCCTTTCCTTCCGTTACTCTTTCCTTGCCTTGCCTTGCATTGCCTAGCCTTGCATTGTCGTGCCTTATCCTTGCCTCGCCTGACCGTGCCTTGCCTTGCGTTACCCTTTCCTTGCCTTGCCGTGCATTGCCTAGTCGTGCGTTGTCGTGCCTTAGCCTTGTTTCCCCTTGCCGTGCCGTTCCTTCCGTTACCCTTGCCTTCCCTTGCTTTCCCTTGCCTTCCTTGCGTTCCGTTACTCTTTGCTTGCTTTCCGTGCATTGCCTAGCCTTGCGTTGTCATGCCTTAGCCTTGCCTCGCCTGACCGTGCCTTCCCTTGCGTTACCCTTTCCTTGCCTTGCCGTGCATTGCCTAGCCGTGCGTTGTCGTGCCTTAGCCTTGTTTCCCCTTGCCGTGCCGTTCCTTCCGTTACACTTGCCTTTCCTTGCTTTCCCTTGCCTTCCTTACTTTCCGTTACTCTTTGCTTGCCTTCCGTGCATTGCCTAGCCTTGCGTTGTTTTGCCTTAGCCTTCCCTCGCCTGAACGTGCTTTCCCATGCGTTACCCTTTCCTTGCCTTGCCGTGCATTGCCTAGCCTGCGTTGCCGTGCCTTAGCCTTGTTTCCCCTTGCCGTGCCGTTCCTTCCGTTACCCTTGCCTTTCCTTGCTTTTCCTTGCCTTGCTTACCTTCCGTTACTCTTTGCTTGCCTTCCGTGCATTGCGTAGCCTTGCGTTGTCGGGCCTTAGCCTTATCTCGCCTGACCGTGCCTTCCTTTGCTTTAAGCTTTCCTTGCATTGTCGTGCATTGCCTGGCCTTGCGTTGTCGTGCATTAGCCTTGCCTAGCCTCACCGTGCCTTGCCTTGCGTTACCCTTTGCTTGCCTTGCCGTGCATTGCCTAGCCGTGCGTTGTCGTGCCTTACACTTGTTTCCCATTGCCGTGCCGTTCCTTCCGTTACACTTGCCTTTCTTTGCTTTCCCTTGCCTTCCTTACCTTCCGTTACTCTTTGCTTCGCTTCCCTGCATTGCCTAGCCTTGCGCTGTCGTGCCTTAGCCTTATCTCGCCTGACCGCGCATTCCTTTGCTTTAAGCTTTCCTTGCATTGTCGTGCATTGCCTAGCCTTGCGTTGTCGTGCTTAGCCTTGCCTAGCCTCACCGTGCCTTGCCTTGCTTTACCCTATCCTCGCCTTGCCGTGCATTGCCTAGGCGTGCGTTGTCGAGCCTTAGCCTTTTTTCACCTTGCCATAGCCTTGCTTGCGTTGCATTGCTTTGCCTTGCATTCCTTGCCTTCCCTTACTCTTTGTTTGCCTTCGGTGCATTGCCTAGCCTTGCGTTGTCGTGCATTAGCCTTGCCTAGCCTCACCGTGCCTTGCCTTGCGTTACCCTTTCCTTGCCTTGCTGTGCATTGCCTAGCCGTGCGTTGTCGTGCCTTAGCCTTGTTTCCCCTTGCCGTGGCGTGCCTTTTGTTACACTTCCCTTGCCTGGCTTTGCCTTGCCTTCCTTTCCTTCCGTTACTCTTTCCTTGCCTTGCCGTGCATTGCCTAGCGTTGCATTTTCGTGCCTTATCCTTGCCTCACCTGACCGTGCCTTCCCTTGCGTTACCCTTTCCTTGCCTTGCCGTGCATTGCCTAGCCCTGCGTTGTCGTGCCTTAGCCTTGTTTCCCCTTTCCGTGCCGTTCCTTCCGTTATCCTTGCCTTGCCTTGCTTTCCCTTGCCTTCCTTGCCTTCCGTTACTCTTTGCTTGCCTTCCGTGCATTGCCTAGCCTTGCGTTGTCGTGCCTTAGCCTTGCCTCGCCTGACCGTGCCTTCCCATGCGTTACCCTTTCCTTGCCTTGCCGTGCATTGCCTAGCGTGCGTTGTCGTGACTTAGACTTGTTTCCCCTTGCCGTGCCGTTCCTTCCGTTACCATTGCCTTTCCTTGCTTTCCCTTGCCTTCCTTACCTTCCGTTACTCTTTGCTTGCTTTCCGTGCACTGCCTAGCCTTGCGTTGTCGTGCCTTAGCCTTGCCTCGCCTGACCGTGCCTTCCCTTGCGTTACACTTTCCTTGCCTTGACGTGCATTGCCTAGCCGTGCGTTGTCGTGCCTTAGCCTTGTTACCCCTTGCCGTGGGTTTCCTTCCGTTACCCTTGTCTTGCCTTCCTTTCCCTTGCTTCCTTACATTCCGTTACTCCTTGCTTGCCTTCCCTGCATTGCCTAGCCTTGCGTTGTCGTGCCTTAGCCTTAACTCGCCTGACCGTGCCTTCCCTTGCTTTACCCTTTCCTTGCCTTGACGTGCATTGCCTAGCCGTGCGTTGTTGTGCCTTAGCCTTGTTTCCCCTTGCCGTGCTGTTCCTTCCGTTACCCTTGCCTTGCCTTGCTTAACCTTGCCTTCGAAGCCTTCCGTTAATCTTTGCTTCCCTTCCGTGCATTGCCTAGCCTTGCGTTGTCGTGCCTTAGCCTTACCTCGCCTGACCGTGCCTTGCCTTGAGTTACCCTTTGCTTGCCTTGCTGTGCATTGCCTAGCCGTGCGTTGTCGTGCCTTAGCCTTGTTACCCCTTGCCGTGCCGTTCCTTCCGTTACCCTTGCCTTTCCTTGCTTTCCCTTGCCTTCCTTACTTTCCGTTACTCTTTGCTTGCCTTCCGTGCATTGCCTAGCCTTGCGTTGTCGTGCCTTAGCCTTGCCTCGCCTGACCGTGCTTTCCCATGCGTTACCCTTTCCTTGCCTTGCCTTGCCTTACCTTCCGTTACTCTTTGCTTGCCTTCCGTGCATTGCCTAGCCTTGCGTTGTCGTGCCTTAGCCTTATCTCGCCTGACCGTGCCTTCCTTTGCTTTAAGCTTTCCTTGCATTGTCGTGCATTGCCTAGCCTTGCGTTGTCGTGCATTAGCCTTGCCTAGGCTCACCGTGACTTGCCTTGCGTTACTCTTTCCTTGCCTTGCCGTGCATTGCCTAGCCTTGCATTTTCGTGCCTTATCCTTCCCTCACCTGGCCGTGCCTTCCCTTGCATTACCCTTTCCTTGCCTTGCCGTGCATTGCCTAGCCGTGCGTTGTCGTGCCTTAGCCTTGTTACCCCTTGCCGTGCCGTTCCTTCCGTTACCCTTGCCTTCCCTTGCTTTCCCTTGCCTTCCTTGCGTTCCGTTACTCTTTGCTTGCTTTCCGTGCATTGCCTAGCCTTGCGTTGTCATGCCTTAGCCTTGCCTCTCCTGACCGTGCTTTCCCATGCGTTACCCTTTCCTTGCCTTGCCGTGCATTGCCTAGCGTGCGTTGTCGTGCCTTAGCCTTGTTTCCCCTTGCCGTGCCGTTCCTTCCGTTACACTTGCCTTTCCTTGCTTTCCCTTGCCTTCCTTACTTTCCGTTACTCTTTGCTTGCCTTCCGTGCATTGCCTAGCCTTGCGTTGTTGTGCCTTAGCCTTGCCTCGCCTGAACGTGCTTTCCCATGCGTTACCCTTTCCTTGCCTTGCTGTGCATTGCCTAGCCTGCGTTGCCGTGCCTTAGCCTTGTTTCCCCTTGCCGTGCCGTTCCTTCCGTTACCCTTGCGTTTCCTTGGTTTCCTTGCCTTCCTTGCCTTCCGTTACTCTTTGCTTGCCTTCCGTGCATTAGCCTAGCCTTGCGTTGTCGTGCCTTAGCCTTATCTCGCCTGACCTTGCCTTCCTTTGCTTTAAGCTTTCCTTGCATTGTCGTGCATTGCCTAGCCTTGCGTTTTCGTGCATTAGCCTTGCCTAGCCTCACCGTGCCTTGCCTTGCGTTACCCTTTGCTTGCCTTGCCGTGCATTGCCTAGCCGTGTGTTGTCGTGCCTTACCCTTGTTTCCCATTGCCGTGCCGTTCCTTCCGTTACACTTGCCTTTCTTTGCTTTCCCTTGCCTTCCTTACCTTCCGTTACTCTTTGCTTCGCTTCCCTGCATTGCCTAGCCTTGCGTTGTCGTGCCTTAGCCTTATCTCGCCTGACCGTGCATTCCTTTGCTTTAAGCTTTCCTTGCATTGTAGTGCATTGCCTAGCCTTGCGTTGTCGTGCATTAGCCTTGCCTAGCCTCACCGTGCCTTGCCTTCCTTTATATTTTCCTCGCCTTGCCGTGCATTGCCTAGCCGTGGGTTGTCGTGCCTTAGCCTTTTTTCATATTGACATAGCCTTCCTTGCGTTGCATTGCTTTGCCTTGCATTCCTTGCCTTCCCTTACTCTTTGTTTGCCTTCGGTGCATTGCCTAGCCTTGCGTTGTTGTGCATTAGCCTTG
The DNA here is from genome assembly GCF_037893015.1 of Macrotis lagotis. Lineage (NCBI taxonomy): Eukaryota > Metazoa > Chordata > Mammalia > Peramelemorphia > Peramelidae > Macrotis > Macrotis lagotis. Next base: position 159,419 of record NW_027422331.1, read on the forward strand.
CCTAGCCTCACCGTGCCTTGCCTTGCGTTACCCTTTCCTTGCCTTGCCGTGCATTGCCTAGCCGTGCGTTGTCGTGCCTTAGCCTTGTTTCCCCTTGCCGTGTCTTCCTTCCGTTACCCTTGCCTTCCCTTGCTTTCCCTTGCCTTCCTTGCATTCCGTTACTCTTTCCTTGCCTTGCCGTGCCTTGCCTAGCCGTGCATTGTCGTGCCTTATCCTTGCCTCACCTGACCGTGCCTTCCCCTGCGTTACCCTTTCCTTGCCTTGACGTGCATTGCCTAGCCGTGCGTTGTCATGCCTTAGCCTTGTTTCCCCTTGCCGTGCGTTTCCTTCCGTTACCCTTGCCTTGCCTTGCTTTCCCTTGCCTTCCTTACCTTCCGTTACTCTTTGCTTGCCTTCCGTGCATTGCCTAGCCTTGCGTTGTCGTGCCTTAGCCTTATCTCGCCTGACCGTGCCTTCCCTTGCTTTACCCTTTCCTTGCCTTGCCGTGCATTGCCTAGCCGTGCGTTGTCGTGCCTTAGCCTTGTTTCCCCTTGCCGTGCTGTTCCTTCCGTTACCCTTGCCTTTCCTTGCTTAACCTTGCCTTCAAAGCCTTCCGTTAATCTTTGCTTCCATTCCGTGCATTGCCTAGCCTTGCGTTGTCGTGCATTAGCCTTGCCTAGCCTCACCGTGCCTTGCCTTGCGTTACACTTTCCTTGCCTTGCCGTGCATTGCCTAGCCGTGCGTTGTCGTGCCTTAGCCTTGTTTCCCCTTGCCGTGGCGTGCCTTTTGTTACACTTCCCTTGCCTGGCTTTGCCTTGCCTTCCTTTCCTTCCGTTACTCTTTCCTTGCCTTGCCGTGCATTGCCTAGCCTTGCATTGTCGTGCCTTATCCTTGCATCACCTGACCGTGCCTTCCCCTGCGTTACCCTTTCCTTGCCTTGCCGTGCATTGCCTAGCCGTGCGTTGTCGTGCCTTAGCCTTGTTTCCCCTTGCCGTGTCTTCCTTCCGTTACCCTTGCCTTCCCTGCTTTCCCTTGCCTTCCTTGCATTCCGTTACTCTTTCCTTGCCTTGCCGTGCATTGCCTAGCCTTGCATTGTCGTACCTTATCCTTGCCTCACCTGACCGTGCCTTCCCCTGCGTTACCCTTTCCTTGCCTTGCCGTGCATTGCCTAGTCGTGCGTTGTCGTGCCTTAGCCTTGTTACCCCTTGCCGTGCCGTTCCTTCCGTTACCCTTGCCTTCCCTTGCTTTCCCTTGCCTTCCTTGCGTTCCGTTACTCTTTGCTTGCTTTCCGTGCATTGCCTAGCCTTGCGTTGTCATGCCTTAGCCTTGCCTCGCCTGACCGTGCTTTCCCATGCGTTACCCTTTCCTTGCCTTGCCGTGCATTGCCTAGCGTGCGTTGCCGTGCCTTAGCCTTGTTTCCCCTTGCCGTGCCGTTCCTTCCGTTACACTTGCCTTTCCTTGCTTTCCCTTGCCTTCCTTACTTTCCGTTACTCTTTGCTTGCCTTCCGTGCATTGCCTAGCCTTGCGTTGTTTTGCCTTAGCCTTGCCTCGCCTGAACGTGCTTTCCCATGCGTTACCCTTTCCTTGCCTTGCCGTGCATTGCCTAGCCTGCGTTGCCGTGCCTTAGCCTTGTTTCCCCTTGCCGTGCCGTTCCTTCCGTTACCCTTGCCTTTCCTTGCTTTCCCTTGCCTTCCTTGCCTTCCGTTACTCTTTGCTTGCCTTCCGTGCATTGCCTAGCCTTGCGTTGTCGTGCCTTAGCCTTATCTCGCCTGACCTTGCCTTCCTTTGCTTTAAGCTTTCCTTGCATTGTCGTGCATTGCCTAGCCTTGCGTTTTCGTGCATTAGCCTTGCCTAGCCTCACCGTGCCTTGCCTTGCGTTACCCTTTGCTTGCCTTGCCGTGCATTGCCTAGCCGTGCGTTGTCGTGCCTTACACTTGTTTCCCATTGCCGTGCCGTTCCTTCCGTTACCCTTGCCTTTCCTTGCTTTCCCTTGCCTTCCTTGCCTTCCGTTACTCTTTGCTTGCCTTCCGTGCATTGCCTAGCCTTGCGCTGTCGTGCCTTAGCCTTATCTCGCCTGACCGCGCATTCCTTTGCTTTAAGCTTTCCTTGCATTGTCGTGCATTGCCTAGCCTTGCGTTGTCGTGCTTAGCCTTGCCTAGCCTCACCGTGCCTTGCCTTGCTTTACCCTATCCTCGCCTTGCCGTGCATTGCCTAGCCTGCGTTGTCGTGCCTTAGACTTGTTTCACCTTGCCATAGCCTTGCTTGCGTTGCATTGCTTTGCCTTGCATTCCTTGCCTTCCCTTACTCTTTGTTTGCCTTCGGTGCATTGCCTAGCCTTGCGTTGTCGTGCCTTAGCCTTGCCTAGCCTCACCGTGCCTTGCCTTGCGTTACACTTTCCTTGCCTTGCCGTGCATTGCCTAGCCGTGCGTTGTCGTGCCTTAGCCTTGTTTCCCCTTGCCGTGGCGTGCCTTTTGTTACACTTCCCTTGCCTGGCTTTGCCTTGCCTTCCTTTCCTTCCGTTACTCTTTGCTTGCCTTGCCGTGCATTGCCTAGCCTTGCATTGTCGTGCCTTATCCTTGCATCACCTGACCGTGCCTTCCCCTGCGTTACCCTTTCCTTGCCTTGCCGTGCATTGCCTAGCCCTGCGTTGTCGTGCCTTAGCCTTGTTACCCCTTGCAGTGCCGTTCCTTCCGTTACCCTTGCCTTCACTTGCTTTCCCTTGCCTTCCTTGCGTTCCGTTACTCTTTGCTTGCTTTCCGTGCATTGCCTAGCCTTGCGTTGTCATGCCCTAGCCTTGCCTCGCCTGACCGTGCTTTCCCATGCGTTACCCTTTCCTTGCCTTGCCGTGCATTGCCTAGCGTGCGTTGTCGTGACTTAGACTTGTTTCCCCTTGCCGTGCCGTTCCTTCCGTTACCATTGCCTTTCCTTGCTTTCCCTTGCCTTCCTTACCTTCCGTTACTCTTTGCTTGCCTTCCGTGCATTGCCTAGCCTTGCGTTGTCGTGCCTTAGCCTTGCCTCGCCTGACCGTGCCTTCCCTTGCGTTACACTTTCCTTGCCTTGACGTGCATTGCCTAGCCGTGCGTTGTCGTGCCTTAGCCTTGTTACACCTTGCCGTGGGTTTCCTTCCGTTACCCTTGCCTTGCCTTCCTTTCCCTTGCTTCCTTACCTTCCGTTACTCCTTGCTTGCCTTCCCTGCATTGCCTAGCCTTGCGTTGTCGTGCCTTAGCCTTAACTCGCCTGACCGTGCCTTCCCTTGCGTTACCCTTTCCTTGCCTTGCCGTGCATTGCCTAGCCGTGCGTTGTCGTGCCTTAGCCTTGTTACCCCTTGCCGTGCGTTTCCTTCCGTTACCCTTGCCTTGCCTTGCTTTCCCTTGCTTCCTTACCTTCCGTTACTCCTTGCTTGCCTTCCCTGCATTGCCTAGCCTTGCGTTGTCGTGCCTTAGCCTTAACTCGCCTGACCGTGCCTTCCCTTGCTTTACCCTTTCCTTGCCTTGCCGTGCATTGCCTAGCCGTGCGTTGTCGTGCCTTAGCCTTGTTTCCCCTTGCCGTGCTGTTCCTTCCGTTACCCTTGCCTTGCCTTGCTTAACCTTGCCTTCGAAGCCTTCCGTTAATCTTTGCTTCCCTTCCGTGCATTGCCTAGCCTTGCGTTGTCGTGCCTTAGCCTTACCTCGCCTGACCGTGCCTTGCCTTGAGTTACCCTTTGCTTGCCTTGCTGTGCATTGCCTAGCCGTGCGTTGTCGTGCCTTAGCCTTGTTACCCCTTGCCGTGCCGTTCCTTCCGTTACCCTTGCCTTCCCTTGCTTTCCCTTGCCTTCCTTACTTTCCGTTACTCTTTGCTTGCCTTCCGTGCATTGCCTAGCCTTGCGTTGTTGTGCCTTAGCCTTGCCTCGCCTCAACGTGCTTTCCCATGCGTTACCCTTTCCTTGCCTTGCCTTGCTTAACCTTGCCTTCCTTGCCTTCCGTTACTCTTTCCTTGCCTTGCCGTGCATTGCCTAGCCTTGCGTTGTCGTGCCTTAGCCTTGCCTCGCCTGACCGTGCCTTCCTTTGCTTTAAGCTTTCCTTGCATTGTCGTGCATTGCCTAGCCTTGCGTTGTCGTGCATTAGCCTTGCCTAGCCTCACCGTGCCTTGCCTTGCGTTACTCTTTCCTTGCCTTGCCGTGCATTGCCTAGCCTTGCATTTTCGTGCCTTATCCTTCCCTCACCTGGCCGTGCCTTCCCTTGCATTACCCTTTCCTTGCCTTGCCGTGCATTGCCTAGCCCTGCGTTGTCGTGCCTTAGCCTTGTTACCCCTTGCCGTGCCGTTCCTTCCGTTACCCTTGCCTTCCCTTGCTTTCCCTTGCCTTCCTTGCGTTCCGTTACTCTTTGCTTGCTTTCCGTGCATTGCCTAGCCTTGCGTTGTCATGCCTTAGCCTTGCCTCTCCTGACCGTGCTTTCCCATGCGTTACCCTTTCCTTGCCTTGCCGTGCATTGCCTAGCGTGCGTTGTCGTGCCTTAGCCTTGTTTCCCCTTGCCGTGCCGTTCCTTCCGTTACACTTGCCTTTCCTTGCTTTCCCTTGCCTTCCTTACTTTCCGTTACTCTTTGCTTGCCTTCCGTGCATTGCCTAGCCTTGCGTTGTTGTGCCTTAGCCTTGCCTCGCCTGAACGTGCTTTCCCATGCGTTACCCTTTCCTTGCCTTGCTGTGCATTGCCTAGCCTGCGTTGCCGTGCCTTAGCCTTGTTTCCCCTTGCCGTGCCGTTCCTTCCGTTACCCTTGCCTTTCCTTGCTTTTCCTTGCCTTGCTTACCTTCCGTTATTCTTTGCTTGCCTTCCGTGCATTGCCTAGCCTTGCGTTGTCGTGCCTTAGCCTTATCTCGCCTGACCTTGCCTTCCTTTGCTTTAAGCTTTCCTTGCATTGTCGTGCATTGCCTAGCCTTGCGTTTTCGTGCATTAGCCTTGCCTAGCCTCACCGTGCCTTGCCTTGCGTTACCCTTTGCTTGCCTTGCCGTGCATTGCCTAGCCGTGCGTTGTCGTGCCTTACCCTTGTTTCCCATTGCCGTGCCGTTCCTTCCGTTACACTTGCTTTTCTTTGCTTTCCCTTGCCTTCCTTACCTTCCGTTACTCTTTGCTTCGCTTCCCTGCATTGCCTAGCCTTGCGTTGTCGTGCCTTAGCCTTATCTCGCCTGACCGTGCATTCCTTTGCTTTAAGCTTTCCTTGCATTGTCGTGCATTGCCTAGCCTTGCGTTGTCGTGCATTAGCCTTGCCTAGCCTCACCGTGCCTTGCCTTCCTTTATATTTTCCTCGCCTTGCCGTGCATTGCCTAGCCGTGGGTTGTCGTGCCTTAGCCTTTTTTCATATTGACATAGCCTTCCTTGCGTTGCATTGCTTTGCCTTGCATTCCTTGCCTTCCCTTACTCTTTGTTTGCCTTCGGTGCATTGCCTAGCCTTGCGTTGTTGTGCATTAGCCTTGCCTAGCCTCACAGTGCCTTGCCTTGCGTTACCCTATCCTTGCCTTGCCGTGCATTACCTAGCCGTGCGTTGTCGTGCCTTAGCCTTGTTTCCCCTTGCCGTGGCGTGCCTTTTGTTACACTTGCCTTGCCTGGCTTTGCCTTGCCTTCCTTTCCTTCCGTTACTCTTTCCTTGCCTTGCCGTGCATT